>NC_135868.1:17409300-17479300 GCF_031162955.1 Sander vitreus
ATGATTGGCCACCGCAGCGTGACGTGGGGTTGCGTTTCTCCAAAAGTTGAGTCGATCTCAGCTTTTCGCCGCAGGCCCTCTACGTTTTTTTGCGTGTCCCCCCTGCGGCAAGCCCCGCGGCATCCTTAACGCACTACCCCCATTCAAATCAATGGAAAGGCCTGCTTTTTTGCAGCACCATCTGACGGCCGACGCAGGCTGTGTGAATGCCCACTTATACTGTCCTTTGTTGAATCTGTAACTGCACCCAACAGTGATGTCACAGTGTACTGACACCCTGGAGTACGCTTCTATGTCTCTGATGTTAAACCGCTGGAGGTCGGTAAAAACAAGATATGTAGCTGGTGTTAAGTTACTCTTTAAGCTCTTTAAGTTGTAACTGACCTTTAACCACCCACTTTACTGTATTTGGGTATCTCCAATATTCTGCTTTTTAATGCAGCTTAATGTATTATGTTATTTCTCCTATCATACGTTGATTGAAAGGGCGACCAGGTCATGTATAGACCCACAGATTTGTGTAATTTTTTTATTGCAGCTAAATTGTAAGTACAATAAATTTTTTTATTGCATCTAAATTGTAAGTAAATGTTTCATTATTCCCAGTGAAATGTAATCCTATTTCCAAGTAAGTACTATTTTTAGTTTTAATGTCACCCCAAAATGAAAATTTATTAAGACCACTGATCTCTTCCATGTCTCTGACACTGGTGCTTTTCATGATGCGTTAACAGTTAAAAAGAAAACTGAGAACTGAGGACATCCTGAGGACACACTGTAAGCACCTTGCAGGTGGAGCAGGACAGGAGAGCTTTTCAGAGGCTCTGAGTGTCACTGAGGGATACGGACACTCCACTTTAAAACCTGTCGATTACTCTTTTCAAGTCAACACAGTTTATTCCTGATGAATGAGTACAGCAGGAAGGATAACTTCACCTTCACCTGACACCTGATCCATCCGGAATTCAAAGGTGCTTTTCATCCAGAAAATAGTCCGAGAACAAAAGAGCTGAGCCGCTGCAGCCTAAAGCTCTTAACCACCGTGGAGGAGGTCACATTGTGGGAAATATGCTAGATGTTTAATTTAAATTGCCTTAAAGGGTTATTTCACAGTTTGAAAGATGAATATATCTTTAAATTGGGTCACTCATATAGTAGAAATGTGAATATTTTTTTTAGAAATTGGTGGCTTCTAGGCCGAGAAAAGCCAGAAAATGTGTTTTTGGCTCATGTGGATGAAAGACACAAAATCCCATAATACACTTGCTTTGCTGCTTTAGCGTCTCTCCCAAGCCACACCTACCATTCACAGACAGACAGACAGTGAGACGGTCAGCTCAACTCAAGTGTGTTTTATTGTCATTTCAACCACATACACGAAACGTTTCACCGTGGCTCAAGTGGTGTTACACATTTAAAATATATAAAAACGACATTATATAAAAACGACATACGAAACAGGCTACATTTAGTGCACACACATTATAGGCTCCGTAAAGTTCAGCTAACACATAGCTACTAGCATTAGCGCTTGGTGGGCTGTAAATACCGAGTATAAACACAGCCGTAAATTTGTGTGGAATGTAGAATGGTCGACATTTAACAGTCACAAACTCCACCAGAAGTTAGCAGTTAGTTGGATACAAGCACCCCATTTCTGCACCAGGCAGTGCGTGTTAACACAGCCCACCTCCACTAGCTAGTCTTACCCGGTGACAGAGCAGCCGGCCTGGTAGCTGGATAGTCCAATACAGCAATGTTTCCACAACAACAAAAACACAGCAGTCTCTGAACTCGCATTGGGAGTTTCGTTGAAGTTGGATGTAATCTAGTTTGTTGTCTAGTGAGCGGAGACTTGCAAGCAGGATTGATGGAACAGGTGGCCGGCTAGCGTTAGCTTTCCACCGGCAAACTCGTTCAACATTCCCTGCTGATGATGTCCCTTTACCGGCCAGAGGCATCGAGCAACACCGCTGGTCTCCATAGCAGGCGGGTGAAGCTGTGTCGAGTATTCCCTCTGTAATAAAGTGTCCTGCATATTCTCCGATCTGTACCAATGTATCCCGGTGGTACACGTGTGCGGTAGTTTGAATGCACATAATTGTTGCTCTAAAATTTCCATCCATCCATCCATCCATCCATCCATCCATCCATCCATCCGTTTTCTGCTGAGAAGCCAGTAGCGAGGATTCAAGATGGCTGACGCTCGTTTTGGTTCGGGAATCTTCGTGTAAAGATGACAGTCCAACACCCTGTGGGCGGGTTGAAAACATGCGGAAGTAGCTCCTACTACTGACTGTAGTCTATTGCCTCTGGGCAAAAAATCTTCCCAGGACACAAAAATCACCATTTTACGTCATCGGAAGATTTTTTTTCCAGACCCACAATACAGAGATCTCTGGGACATGAGGGAGGGAAGCACGGCCATTCAACAAATGTTGTTGTTTCTACTGATAAAAGCTTAATGCTAAATCGGTGACATATCCTTTTAAGAAACAGAATTGCCTGCTTCATAAGGTGAGCACATTCACACTACCCCTCACATTATAATAATATAACATGAGGAAAACGTGCAGGAGAAATGGTAAAGGCATTCAAAGGGAAAAACATGCTTTCTTCATTCTCTGAAGGGACTGGGTGGATCCTGAGTGACTGAATACATTCTGTATTGTTTAGTCAGAATCAGAAGCTGTGTTTAATCTATATTATGTTTTAAGTCCAACTGAATGTAACTATCACATTTGTTTTCTGCTACAGCATTCATATCTGCTCTATGAGTCTATGAGAGAATACATAAAAAGGTAGAAATGTATATTTCATGTTTGGTTTGGGTTTGTGATAGTTCCCCTGAATGTAATTTAGAAACACTGTTGTTCTGAAGGTTTTTTTAAAAAATCTTTAGAGATTCTCCTAACCGTCTAGATGAAGAAAAATAATTCTCCCTGTTGCACGATAAAAACTAAATTATCCAGGCTTCCCTGGACACCTGCACCTGTTTTCCTTCATATTATACATCCATGTTCCTAATCCAAACAAAGATTATAGATAATTGTCTGTATTTCCATCATTTAGACAACGTTAACCAAAATGTAAAAATGTGATTAGCTATCTTATTTGTCTATAATTATATTAATATTATTCTGGTATACGTGCAGTTTAGTGTCACAATTATTTCATAATTAATTAAGGACATTGTATGGGGAATTTGTGACACTAAACTGCACGTATACCTATTATTCTATATTTTTGGACAAAATAATGCTATTGTTCTTAAGTTGTACAAAAATAAAGCCTATAATATAATGAGTGACCAAACCCCTTCATCCGGGAAAAATGTCGGTTTGCAGGCTAGATAGCTAATTAGCTAACGTTAGTCAGCTGCGGTAAGTTTAATTAAAAACTTAAAAACTTACCTGCCGATGTTGCTAACTATGTTTTAGCATTTAACATTGTCACTTGTGGCCACAAAGGCCGCTATTCAGCGAACGTCACAGTATTGCTTTCATGGTTAGTTACTGGAGCAGCGTTTCTCAAACTGCAAGGTACACAAGCAGGAATACGGACAGTTAATCATTCTCGGAAATGTAAGTAATATGCACAGACACACACGTATATGATTTACACACTGCAGTTCATACTGTACGCAGTCACAGACCATTAAAAGGGTCACAGAATTAGCAAGGCATTTTACCCCTGTGATTTACATTTTTGATATCATTCCACTGATGATTTTAAACCTGAAATGTAACTGGAGCTCCAGTGTTTGCTGTGTCCACAAGGGGGCGGCAGAGTCTCTCATATTTTTCTTTTTAACATGCACCTTGGCAACACTAAAGGAAAGTTCTGTCTCTTTGTTTTCTTTGTTCCTGTTAGCTCTCTTTCTAGAACACAATACTGCACACTTTGTAGTATAATCTATTTATTGAGGATTAGAAACATGAAAAACATATCAAAAAGCCTGTGAAAGCAAAATAATCTTACACACTTAATAGCAAAAGATTTATATAAACCATTGATAATACTAAGTCTATTGTAGTAAACCTCTATGAAATCTTAAAGGGGTGATAGAATACAAAACCGATTTTAGCTTGCCATAGTTGAATAACGACGGTTTGATGGGTAAATAGGGCATACATAGAACCTCAAAATCCCATTGACATCCCTTTCCTCTGCAAATCTCACAATTTGAAACTGCTTCTGAGTCCCGAGCCCCAGTAGTCCAGTAACCCAGAAACGGTGACTTTGCCCTGGGTATGGAGCCCAGCAGGCTGCCGCTTTCTCGTCAGACTGTGTGGAGCTCCTGAAGTCCGACATGTCTTACCAAATTTGCAATTAGCTATCAATTTTCGTAAAACGGCCAATATTTGAGCTTTATATAGTTGATTTTTCGCATTAACAAAGTCTAAGAAGTGAATTTAATAACAAAATGGCAGACAAACGATGTATAACGTTGCAGTGTCTGAAATATGAGACCTGCTGTCTCGTCTCCAATGTATGTGGTTTGCTCAACCAATCAGCGCGCAGCTCATCTAAATATTCATGAGCATACCATATTTGAAAGAAAAGCTGTTCGAAATAGGGCCATATTCACAGGGTAGTTAAGGGCCCATAAAATAGCACTCGGGGCATTTTCAGCCCAACCAATGTTACGGACCCTATTAGGAGACCTTAAGGAACAGTGTGAAATACCCTATATAATCATTCTATCACCCCTTTAATGAACAATATCCTCAGCAGTTGCTGACATTGGCACCATGCTAGAGAGCATATTCACATGTGGTTCATTTTGTGCTTGTGTGAGCAGTAACCTGAGGTTTTGGAGGTTGTTATTTACATGAAGGTGTCAATGTTTGGCTGCAGTAACTGCGCGGTGTTTGTGTGCATTTTGGTGGATCCATGTCGGAGTTTGAGAGAGTGTGGTGTTTGTTGTCCCAATTTTAGTTTTCTGGCTTCGTGGACCAAGACCAGGTGATGTGCTCCTCCTCATGGGTGTAAACGTGAGGAGGCAGGGTGCAAAGATGGATGATAGATGGATGTATCATCTATAAATCACTAATGAAAAAGTTAGAGCCATGATGGAAATATCGCTGGAAAGATTAGATTATGACAGATGTTTGTGCGTGTGAATGTATGGATGGATGCTAGGTTGGGTGGAGGCCACGTCAGGAGAGTGGTGGCAGGGATCGGGTGCTGACTGGGCTGTACTTCACCCTGGATGGGGATGGAGGCGGCTGAGTGAGGTGAGGGGAGGAAGGGGATGGACGAATGTGTGCACTCTGGTACTCTCTCCCAGTCCCTGAGCGCTCTGAGCCGGGAGCTTGCGACCGACCTCTGGGCCTGCGTAACTCAGGTGGGATGGAGGAGGAGGTGGGCATGCATTTGTACCCAGAGGTAGAGTGATGGGATGATGGATGACAGGTGGGTGAAGAATGGCAACCAGGCGCAGAGTCGCGACTGGGTGATGGATGGCGACCGGGTGAGTGACGGCCAGGTGAGGAGTGCCTGCCAGACAAGGGTTCAAGGCTACTAGGTGGGTCTTCCTTGGTGTGTTTGGGTGACTTAGGCACCTTGGATGTTTTGGGCGATTTAGGCATGGGGTGAGAGGAGGAGTAAGAGTTAGCGCTGTGAGTGGCAGGGGCTTGGCTGGGAGAGGCGGAGTCTCCATTGTTGGCAACCTTGTAGAGGAAGACGTCGTACTGAAGGGGCGAGTTGGTCTCTGAGTGGAGCTTGGCATCTTTTGGGAGGAGCACTTCCAGGCCAATAGTGACTCCATCCTGGTGTGGAAATATGGTAAGTACAGAAGGATGCAGCAATGTAGGAACAGTCACAGAGGCAAACAAATAATGAAATAAAAATATACAAATAAATAGAGGCATGGTTGAATATGAGACAATAAACGCCTGGTCAGACACATTATCTTGAATCTGCAGCAACTGATTTCTTAGCCACTTGGGGGCAGTGGGAACAAGCTGTGAACACAATACTGACATGTTATCACCTTCTAAGTTAATATGACAACAGTTGCCTATTTACACATCCTGCACATATTGGGCAACATCAGAATTCATTTGGAGTCGTGTTTGTGGCCATTTGTGGCATGTAAGTCAGTACATTACAATACAGTTGTCCTCACTGTTTTCCCAGCAACAACACTGTGGCTTTAGTTAGACACCTTGAAATTTGAATGTTCTGAGAGGGAGAATTTAAAAAGAAAAAAACTTTGTGGTAGCTTTCATTCATTTTGGAGAGCTGTCCGTGGTGCTGAATGGGCACACGGTAACCATTGTTTGTGTGGCGTAATCTGTAAGCAGCTAACTCGAGCAGGAAAGCAGGGTCAGCTGTGCATTCAGTTACTATGAGCAGGGGAGAAGTTGGGCAGTAGTTAGCTTCATCATGAGCAGACATGCAAAGAAGAGAGAGCAAGAAAGACAGAGGGAAAGTAGAGTTCATAGCAACACACAGGGACCAGCTGGATAAAATTAAAAAGATTTATTCCAACAACTATAATCTTCCATGTATACCCATAAAAGTACAAAAGAACCTCAAGTACATTAAAGTATTATAAATCACATTGAAAACCAAGACATAGCGTGTGTAATATTGTGTATATAGATTCAAATATCAACTCCAAGCAATTACTTTGACCTCATGTAATCTAGACGCATCCACTTATTAGCAATGTCAAACATGAATATTTTTCAAATACATATATATTCACTTGATTTCCACTTAACTTCTTTTGCAAAGTAGTTTTCAGACACTTTTTGCCGATAACACCAATGCATGCAGGCAGAGAGAGACAGTAAGGCGGGGCAGACAGAGGCAAGGGGAGGGTTTAAGGAAACAGGAGAGGAGACAATGATGGAGAGAGAGAGTTCATTGGCCAAAGACCAAGGCAGGGCATCAGTAGAAAGGAAAGTCACTCATTAGTTGGTCCAAGCCAGAGATTTTAGTCCAGCGTAAGAGGCGATAGAGGAAAAGAATGAAGCGGTGGCGCCACTATGTGATCAGCATTGGCATGGCAGCCTTGTAAACAGGACTATTGTGCTTCTCAAGTTGTATCCTAAATTCATGTTGTGCTTACTTTTGACATTAGACCTGATTGGACTGTTTAAAATACAAAGTATACACTTTGCAACAATATATAACTAACTATAATATAATTTGTTGTAGTTTGTGTGCGAATTAAATATTTTGGTCTGATTCTCCAGCACTTTGACAGATGGTAATATTATACCAGGTTGTTCTGGAGCGTGTTTACCTCAGCGTTTTCCTCTGTGTTGTTTGGGGTGTGGCCCTGGTCGTGGACAACAGAGGCTGGACGGTTGTTCTCGTGTTTGGGGGAATGAGAGTTGAGAATATTCATTGATCCCTCTTCCTTGGCTTGTGGGGACTTTGCTGGGTCCTCCTGCTTCTGAGCATCATCCTGTAGGGAGAGTTTATTACTTTTTGATACATGCCTCGCACTTAGATTTACAAGCACATCTTTGTATATAGACACACACAGGACGAGAGTGAGTAGATGTTCTGCAACCTTAAGGTGCATCAGCTCCTCGCATTTGTATGTTATGGTGTGTGTGTGCAACTGCAGGAAAGTGTGTGTGGAGCCTGAAATGCTTTTCTGCATGTGTCCCTTTTTAAGACTAATGGCTTTTCCACACTTATTCGTTATTGTACAATCTTTTTTTTTAATTGTGTATTTTATTACAGTTGAAGGGATGGGGTAGCATTTCTTGACATGTCTAATTCACTGGACTATGTAGTCATTTAATAGAAAAAACTAAAATAAATATACAATTCAGCAATATCCAAAACAAAAATATGCCAGAAAGCTCTTCCCCATGCTAGAGATGAACTTTCTTGAGCTGATACGGATCACTGTATCTAGACCCCTATCTAATCAACCAATCGTGTCCCAGCTTTTACAAAAATACCAATCGACCCTCTGACATTTAAAAAGCATTGTATTGCAGACCATTTGTCTGCAGGGGCTTTTTACCCTCTAGACCTGACATTTAGAGCATTCCGAAGTCACAGACACTCCTCTATAACTACTGCACTGAAATGCCAGCGGAGCTCTGAAAGGCTTGTATTATAAGAGCAAGTGACAATATGTTCACTTCATTTAGTCCAGCCCAAGTATGACTGAAAATGACTATATGATTTTGAAATTCCATCAGTGTGTGCTTGTGTTTGCTGAGTGTTAAATGCAGTAAATGCATGCAATTGACAGTTGGAGAGCTGTGTTTGTATGACTTCAAAACTAGTGTCAGTGTACGTCTGCATGTGTCAGCTTGTAAATGACCATGCCATCGATTGATTGGCATGTCACAAACCTCTGAAGGTCAGAGGCACAGCAGGCAGTAAGTAGGGCACCATTGATCGGTCACACTGGCTACTGCTGGACAAAACTCGCTAAACATCCTTTCACAGCAGACAACGAGCTCAAAAAGCTTCCAAGTCATTATCTCGTAGACTTTATGTGCTGTTTATGGCTTATCTCTGACTCTATTAACAATATTCTTTATTGTTTATTGAGATTAAGAATTAAATCATGTATCAGTAGGCGTGTATGATTGATAAATACCAAACAGGGGCACACATAAATCTGCCTGCAAACACAAAACCCCACAAACACACAGAAACATGGATAGCAATTAATGCATCGATGTGCACAGATTCATATTCACAGACAAACGCACATGCACACACATGATGCAACTCGCTTTATAGCAGCACTACATGCATCCTTTACAAGAGAATTGGGTAGGAAAGAGGAAACCTGCTGCAGAGGGACCCTAAAATGGCTGTCTGAGCGTTATGGGCACAAGAGCAAAGCCAGCAGTTAAAAACAAAATGGAGGCTCAGCTTCTTCACCAAGCTTCTCGGGAAGCTGCAGAGGTAAGAGAGGCAGCAAATGTGGGAACTTGCTATTTAATCACACAGCTGTGTGATGACATTACGCCTCTGAACAACTAGTTGCAGGAATCCTTGCGAGAAGGTGATTAATCATTTTAACCTACAGTGTACGTGGAATGCATCTGATAAGATCAGATACAGGGAGAGTTTGTGAAAGGGAGGTTTGCAGTTAGTGGAAATCTGGCATCTAGTGGTTGCACAATGGGTAAGTTCAAAGCAAAGCCAGGGAGGGAAATTGCTTTTGGGCATGTTGGACATTTCCGTTCTCCTTACCTGGAAGTGATTATAAGGGTTTCTGGGTTTATATTCCCAGGTATAGCTGGTTGTTGATGGCCGCTGAAGGGATCGGTGAGTGTGAAAAGCATTAAACAAACACATGCTGTACATTCAAAATTGTAGGTGGAAATCCCAATGAGAAGTTACTGATTTCACAGGGCACTAAGGTGAGCTGGATGTGTGCACAATACTGCTGTACAAGCTTAAGTTAGTGGTTTGGTGTTAGTACTGTCAATTGGAACAGATAGACAGCTGTGCACAAAAGACAAAACCCAGACAGATACAAAAATCAAATCACTATGTAAGCTGGCAGAGAGAAAACATAGGCGAGGACACTGTGAACAAAGAGGAAATGTTACAACAGAAAACGGACAAAGAAAAGAAATCGTAGATGCACTGAAAAGTAAGACAAATATATAATGAATACGAAGAAGATGAATGGAAGGACAGAAATGGAGAATAAACACACGGAGAGTTGTGGCGTACCTGACAGATAATGTTGTCATAGTACGCCAGGTTGTGAGTGTGAGCTTGGGGAGCGTGCGGAGGGGTGTTACACAATTTCCTTACGTTTGGCTGCGAGCCGTCAGCTGTTGTGGAAACGGAGAGGCCGTCTGTCTGTGGCTCGCTGCTCTGTGGGCAGTACTTACTGCAAGAGGGCAACGAGAGAGATTTGTGTCATAAATATTTGCAGTTAATGTGTTTTTTTTTTTCTCTCTCCAGGTCCATATTTTCCCACGTCTGCACAGTGTGAAACTGGGATTAAATCTCTGGTAGACACACACATTATACACAAAATGAAATCATCACGGTTTAAGAACATAAATAATTCAGTGGATACCAAAGAGAATTAGATAAACTCTAAAGACTACATTGCCTTTAGTGACAAAAAAAGGTTGTAAAGTCTTACAGGAATTAGACTGACACACATATATAGTCACAGCCACTTCTCTCAGCACCCAACACATATTTTTACATTCTCACCTCCCAGTCACACAAACACACCTGCGTTTGCGAAGGCGCCTGTTCTCATTCTTGAGGCGGTGCAGTCTCTTGGCAAAGAATACGATGATCATGAAGAGGAAGATGAGCACCACGGAAGCCACGCCCACCACAGCACACATAACCTGGAAGTCTGTGACCGCCCAATCACAGCGGGTGCCTTTGTTCCAGATGTAGTCCTGCACATTGCACCTGGTTACAAAGCGATGCAAAGTAGCAATATTGGCCCTTTTGATTAATGTGACACTTTTGTGGTCAGAAAAAACAGCGCTAAATAATGTTCTTCCTCTGACCTGCTGTAAAAAGCCCAAACCCCAAGAGGTTTAATATGAGTGTGTACCCACTGCACTAGCGTATTTACCATATTTATGACCACAGCATGTAAGCCACAGTAAAAAGTGTGAAATGGTACTCAGTGCTGATGACATGGGGCCCTGAGGTCCGTCCAGCAAAGCAGGGATTCGGCCTGCAGCCCAGCCCTTAATGAGATCAAAGGATCAGGATACGTGCGTGCATGTGAGTTTGTGTGTATCTTTTCCATATTCCTGTCTTTTTCTCTTCAATTGCATGCAAGTTTGAAGTGTGTCCACATGAGAGTGTGTGTGTGCGCCCTTACTCAGCAGGTATGATGAGATGAGCAACAGTTTACCTCCAAGCTTACACGGAGTCTGCTGGATAGGACAGATGGTGCTGTGTGTCTGTGAATGTGTGGGTATGTGCACGAGGACTGTGTGTGTATGTGTGTCTCTCCCTGGCCTTACTGTATTGTCCTCATGCCTTCTGTGTGTGCATACTGCGTGTGTCTACATCAGCTGTCACCAGCCTTTGAGCTTTGAGAGGCAACACATTGGAAATCATCCCAACAAGACCATTAAAAAGAGGAATGTTTTTAGCACCTTACACCCCCCTCCCCTCAACACGCCTGCTGCCACTGCCATACAGTACCACTTTTCCTCTAAGAAATCACTGCCTGCTTGTAAATGCTACTAAAAATTCATTCATTCAGCATTACTAAACATGATGAAAAAACAGGTAATAAAATTGTAATCCTCCTTACAATTTACCCAAGGACAACAAACCAGCCGGTGTAATTACCACGTTTCTCACCTGCAGAAGGCTCCCATTCCTGCCACCACAGTGCACACTCCTCCGTTGAAGCAGAAATTGGGTTCAATGTCACACTGAGACACACACACCCCAGGTCCAGAGCGCACAAAGCCCAGCCTGCAGCCGTCAGTCCCCATGGCGCCACCTAAGCCTAACCCCTCAACCTTGTCCGGCCCTGGCATGGCAGGAGCTGGGAGAGAGGGCCCGCTATCCGTGTTAGGCCTCACATCAGGAACAGCAGGAGAACCAGCCAGGAGCGGATTCTCATCCTCCATTTCTGGCGGGGGTGAAGGGGTGGGCTCAGGTTCTGGGGTCGTATCTAACGTCGAGAGGTCGTCATCAGGTGACAGGTAGTCATAAAAGTCAGAAAGCGTCCATGCAGTAGGGTCTCCGCCTTTTTGCTTCTGGGCTTTGGGGACTTTGGCCCAATCCAGAGCAACATCAGAGGACACCATATCCGGTGCAGGGCTGTGAAACTCCACGGTGATGACATCATCTGACATGGGGTTTCCGGGCTGGTCTGGACCCCCCCCACCGGCGGTGAGCTCCTCCCCCACAGTTTGGTCCTCCTCTACGACGTCTAGATGGGCGTGTTTATGAGAATGGTGGCGTTTGGTGGAGCTGAGTGGGAGTTTAGCCCCGAGCATGAGCCCTGCTCCGATCAGGTGATCCCTCTCTGCGGAGTCATCACTGAGCACCATCCTGGTGTTCAAGGCCTCCTTGTTGACAGATGATTGATTGCGGTGATGATGGTGCCTGGCCAGTGAATGCCTCCCTGTCAGTCAGACACAAAAAGGCATTAAAGAGGCATTCCAGTCATCTAGTATTGCATTTCCATAAAGTTGGGAGACTGGCAAGAGTCAGATTACACTAAACATTTATTGGCTTTTTGCCAAGAGTTAGATAAGATCGAAAATGAACAAAATCCACCTACTAGCATCTCTAAAGCTGACCTAATCTGTACAAAAATGTAATAAAACATGTAATGGGGGGTTATGTGTCAGACTATTTCTTCATGTAGTCTTGTTGTCACTGTAAGGTTGCCAGGCAACCAGTTGAGACTCAAGGAAGTTACTGCAAGCCAAGAAATAGTCCTGCACGTTACTCCCCATAAAATCCCAATTTGCCATTTTTTTACGCATAGTTTTTTTGTACAGCCTAAACAAACAATATATTATGTGTTAATGTGTTCTTCAGAGGTGCTGGTTGGTGAATTTTGTTGCCCCTGTTTCCAGTCTTTATGCTAAACTAGACTGACTGGCTGCTGTTACTGACTTGTGATGTGTAAAAACAACTGATTCTCCCCTTAGCATAATCGTATTGTCAACACTGCATCGATGCCACTGTGTCAGAGCTAAATCCCAAGGTATTGACTGTGTTTTGTTTGATAAAGATTGTGGCCCAACAAGGATGAGGCATAAATAATTTAAATGGATCCCTACAGTATACTGTAGAGATGCCTTAAGGCTGTATCAGGCTAGTTCTTTAAGAGAATACTGTTATGTCACAATACCATTCACTATAAATTCAGCTGAATTTGAAAAACAATGCAATAAATATATGCACAAAATGCATACTCATGAGAGAGCTGATTTGAGCTTAAGAGCTAAGTGATTAATTGTCAAAGAAATCAAAAACGAGCTGAAGACTTCCGTGTAATCAGAGTGTAGGGATGTAGGATTAGGCACATTGAGTGACTGACTAATGTGCTCTGGTGACCAAGACTGGGTGAGGATTAGGATTTAGAGCAATAGGTTAGAGGCTGGTCAGGCACTTCTCCTGTACTTGGCAATCTGCAGGGCAATATTCACACACAAAGAGGCAGAGAGACAGACAAAGAAAGAAAAAGACAGTACAGGGAAGTACAGACGGACAGGAATTCTCTAAACCTTTTAACATGCAGCAGGCCACTGATTGTCATTTCTTAACTCATGTTGTGCAGCCAAACATTGTCCAAACCCACAAAATGCTTTAAAATTCAAGTGGAGATCCCAAAGTTTCCAAAAATACCAAACCTAACGGGATGAATTTTGGGGAAATGGATAAAAAAAATAGGTACAAGGCATCGAGAAGATTAATAGAATGGTGCGGCCATGAAAACATGAAATCTTGGGTTTGGATTTAACTCGGCGTAAACATCAAATGACTTCAATTCAGAGTGGGAAAGAGTTGGAAGCTAATAGAAATACTGTAAGGAAGTGTAGAATAAATTGAGTTTAAAAGGGGTAATTCCAAATTTTTATATTTTTAATATGCTTATTCACTTTCTTGCTGAGAGTCAGATGAGAAAGTTGATAGCCCTCATGTTTCTATGCTAAATGTAAAGACACCACCCGCAGCCAGTTATCTTATCTTAGCACAAAGACTGGAAACGGAGAGAAACAGCTGATAAACCCCATCTACCAACAGCTATAAAAATTCATTAACTTCAGAAGTGCTGGTAAGGGGATTTTGTTACTTTTGGACAGAGCCGGTCTGCTAAGATAAATTAACTGGCTGCTGGCTGCTGGTGGTAGCTTCATATTTAGCATAGAAACATGAGTGCTATCAATCTTGTCATCTAAATCTTGGGACAAGCATATCTATGCATTTCTCAAAATGTCAATATATTTAAGGGGAAAGGGGACTAGAAAGAGGGACGGGGGGAGAAAGAAGACCCTGTTGTTGCACAGTTTTGGGAATACAGTGTTCCCACAGTTTAAGACTGACAGACTGAATTTCAAGAAGCCACTTCTTCACACTTTTCCACCGGCCTGGTACATTTGTGCCAACGGCCAAACTCAACCCAATTCTTGGCTGGACGGCTTCTCTCCCACTGCCACCCTGAAATCACTGTGTCCAATGAGATCACTGCTTTCAGTGTCTGGTACTTTATTCAGAGCTAAAGAGCTAATACTAAAACCATCTGAACGTGCCTCGAATCACGAAGACTAGTGGTAGCTGAGGAACCATGAGATTCACCACACACACACACACACACACACACACACACACACACACACACACACACACACACTGCAGTTGCCATGGTGAGATGTAAAGAGGTGCCATGTTAAAAGGAGAAGTGGAGTGAGGGAGTTGCAGTGGAAACAGAGAATCCAGTGTTCGCGCGCTCTCTTTCTCTCTCTCTCTCTTGTTTTTCAATCAATCAATCAGCCAGCCAGGCAGTAAGTGTTATATGCCAACTCCATCTCTGGGAAAACCGAGGTGGAATGAACTTGAATGCTTCACAGTTTGTGAAAGAGATAAACATACTCCACCAGTTAAAATTGATTACAACAGATTCAAATTTCATTTAAAGGTTCAATCTGCCAATTTGTTCCCTGTTGAGACTCAGATGCAGCATCCTGTTAGTAGCTGGCAGTCTTATAGCGATTACAAGAGCAAAAGGGAACATGAAGAGATTACAAGGACAAGACAAGCAAAGTGAATGCACGACTCCCCTGCTTAGAAATTTCTGTCTTGGTCAAATGGTGTGATGTGTTCCTTCAGCACTAAACCTCTGGCATCGTGTGTGTGTGTGTGTGTGTGTGTGTGTGTGTGTGTGTGTGTGTGTGTGTGTGTGTGTGTGTGTGTGTGTGTGTGTGTGAGAGAGAGAGACATAGCATTAGCTTTCTGGGGCTACAGGGCAGATGGACCTCACAGTATGCACTCACTCAGACAAACACTCACATGGCAGAGCACCCAAGAGTCTGGATTTGATCCATATTACTTTACATTGCTATCAAGGACAATCTGTGTTTCGGTATGTTTTTGTGTATATGTGGATTGTTTTATTGGTTTTATATGGAACTGAAATGATTAGTTGATTCATTGATTAGCTATCACCTGCATAATATGCAGCTATTTTAATTGATTAAAACAGTAAAAAGTAATTTCTCAAGTCGCTTTTAAGCAAAAATGCCAAAAATTCACTGATTATGACTTTTCAAAATACGAAAATTTGCCCCTTTTCTTCGTCCCTTTTAATAGTAAATGAAATATATTTGGGGTTTGGACAGTCAGTCGGGCACAACAAGAGTGGGCTTTTCAGATTGTAAAATCCTTCAAAGCAAATTTGTGATTTTGGGCTGTATAAATAAAATTCTTAACAAACAAGCACTCTGAATATGTCAACTTGGGCTTCAGGAAATTATGATGGCAATTTCTCCCTTTTTTCTGACATTGTATATCAAAAGAATACATTGGTCAATAATGAAAATAAGTTGCAGCTATTGTTGTATATGATCATTTAAAAGTACAGACCTGCTATAAAAGCAAAATGATGTGCATGAGTTGCAGCATGTGTTAAACTCGGCTTGCCTGAAAAATGAGGCAATCCTAGTCAGAGTCATCATAAGCCTGTATAAGAACATTAAAGGAATATTAAGGCTACATTATCCATTGTCTTATCATTTTTATTTGCTCGGTTTGTTACTGTAAGGGTCATGGAGAAAATCGTGTACTTGGATATGGATAACTCTCCATATTCTCCCCAGATTGCCAGAGAAATTAAGGAAGATTCACCTAGACTATAGCCTATACTGCCTAATGAATAACATATGTCGACAGCCACGTGGTTTCTGGGGGTTTCAAGCGTGACAGACAGGACGCCTGGCGTATATTTATTACAGTTAACGCTTGGTTACACATTGAGGACGCGAGATGCGGCGAGAGAGGGGGGGGGGGGGGGTTACATTGGCAGCGCGTGCCCACGTGAACCGGCGACCCTCTGCGTGCACGAGCCACCCTGTTGCTGGGCAGCGGCAGCAGCGCTCATGTCTACATTAACAAGATTTGCCACATTTCCACTACTATCAGCGCGCGCGTGTGTGTGTGTGTGTGTGTGTGTGTGTGTGTGTGTGTGTGTGTGTGTGCCAGACAGAGCAGAGACATGGTTGTATCAGATATTCGTTCCCACACTGCCTGCCTCCGTGTCTCAAGGGATAGACAGTAGCCTAGTCTAAATGAGAAGGCTTGGGGAGGGAGAAGAGGTGTAGCGGTTGTCTTTGGCTTCCCCTGAATGTCTGGAGGAATTCAATCCTTTCAGCGCCGTGAATAGGCCTCCTGTAGCCTGGCCACGGTGCACCTAATCCCGCCTTTGTCTGGGCCACGCACCGCCGCGGCGAGTCGCAGCTGCAGTAGGCTACTGAACTGTCAAATGTCTCTGTCTCTCTCTGATCACCCACAGGCACGTCTTTCTTCTAATACAGATGTTCCTTCCTAGAGCTTATACCATTTAAAACAAGGCAATTACCTTTTTATATTAGTTACAGTAGGGAGAGGTTTTTCCCCTGTCAGACTTAAAATGGGCATGAGATTGACCGGGCCATGGCCACCCCCAGTCGGTTCAAGTGTCATTAATGATCAATAGCAGCTCTCAGCATGACAGAAAATATGGCAGATAATATCATACACTTGGATTTGTCAGCATAGAGTAGGGATTGATTGACAGTCTTTAAATGCAATTGTAATGCTAAATATGAGCCAGATGACATTATACAGAAAATGCCAAAATGCAATGGATTATCAGTGCATTTAAAATATCAGTGTCCATAAAACAGAATACAAAAACGGTTATCAATACCCAGCGTGTTAGGCTACTACCAATAGGCTCAAAGACTGCTGACAGATAAAACGATTGCATATTAACCATCAGTGGCCAAATTTAAATGGCAGTTGCATCCCCATGCCGCATAAACGGAAAATTGTCATTTTTCTATATCATATACCAATGCAGGTGTGATTTGATTCACACACGTGCGCGCTTTCTTGAACAAACACACGCAGACATATCTTACACACACGCACGGGGTGGGACTAGTGCAGTGGACTTACCGTGAGCAGACAGGGGGATAATGACCATTGAGATGGTCAGTAACACCTGCCAGGTGCCCAAACGACTGTCAACGCGCTCCATACCAACGGCTATCCCTTTGACACTATGATGCAAACTGTGATCTCGTTCCTCGTTATACTACCGGTCAGATTGTGGACAGCGGATCCTCCAAAGTTCAGATCTTGACCGTTTTCGCCATGTTGCCGTTAACCTCCCCAAACGTTGGCCTCCCTCGGAGCTGGTATGCGTGTGTTTCTCTCTGAACCTTTTACCGGCTTGGGTTCGGTCCCATTGTACCGAGCGGCTGTCCTCTCCTCCACACCTTTAGCGCGCGCGTGTCACTCTGCGCTTTGGGCTCCGCCGGCAGGTCCAGTGCACCGCGAGGAGCTGTAGTAGTGCTGCGCGCGACCTGCTGACGGTCTGCAGACGATGTTTTAATGAGCCAGGTTTGTCACTGCCTGCCTGTCTGTGTATATGCGATCCGTTAAGCCTTTCCCTTTTGGTTGCATAGGCGATGAGCGGCAAAGCACGGCCCGGCGCAGAACGGCACGGCACGTCGTGCGCGTACAGTGCGTTTGGGTGTCAAAGTGCCAGCACACACACCCGAGTAAATGCTCGCCAGTGTCCAGCCTCAGCCTGCTGTAACTCGTGTAGAATTGGGCTGAGTAGGATTTAAGAAGCATCTGTTGTCACTGGAAGTCAATATGCTCCACTTTACACCACAGCTAGTGTGTGTGAACAAATCATGTCCAAGAGTCTCTTTCTCTCTCTCTCTCTCTCTCTCTCTCTCTCTCTCTCTCTCTCTCTCTCTCTCTCTGGGTGGTGTTTATATGTCAGGGGGTTATATATGTGTGCATGTTACCTTTGCCCAGCAATTGTGTGTGTGCATAGTAGGTGGATAATCCTCTAACAGTTATATCGTGATATGCCCCAGACAATGGCATCTGCTGCTGTATAGACACACACACACACACACACACACACACACACACACACACACATATACACTGCTCTGACCACTAAAAAGTCCCCCTTTCTCACATGCCCCCCATGGTTTAATACACTGTCTCGATTTCCATAGTCTCCCTCTCCCCTTCCCACAAGACACCCGAACACACACACACATCACTTTTCACACTGCCTTTGCACCACTTGATATTAGGCTAGCCTACTATCATTCCCCCTGTCACCCTAAATGCCATAATATAATTGCTTCCAAATACATTGACGTAATCATTACTCTGTGACAGTAATCCATGTTCCTGTTTCTCTGTCTCCTTTACTGTCACAAACAGCTAACAAAACGTCCTGCGGAGGGCTGACTACCCACTCCTCTCCTAAATGGGATTATGTCAAATACATTATGAAATAATTATGACCAAATGCTCTGTTCATAGTTTTAAAAAAACGAGTTCCACTCATTACACATTGAATCGGGAGTGAAATGGTCCAAGCCCCTGCTGTGTGCAGCATACTGCTGTTCCCAATCAATCCACCAAAAAACAGCCAATCTAAACTGAGTCCACCTCAAAACCCCACTCTCAGCAATGGAAGAGTGGGGTTTTGCATGAGAAGGACCTGGCAGGGAGAGAGGGGGAAAGATAGAGAAAGGGACAGCCACAAGAGGCGAAGAGACAGAGAAAGGTTAGTTGTAATGGGATTCAGAGGATGGACAGACATGGGTGAATGTTGAAGAGAGGGAGCTAGGGAGTGGTGGCGAGGAGAAACAGAAAAATGTTCACTGATGCACTGCCAAACAGAGCAGAACGAAATTGTTTCCGTACTACCATATCCCCCCCACATCCCCTACACACAAACAAGCAAAAATGTCTGCCATGATAAACACCCTCGAGCACACACATCCTATATTTCAACTCTCATCCTCTTATAGCGATTGAAATAATTCCGGTACTTGGCATTTTACAGGCAAGACAGGTTAGTTTTTTTGTTTCTTCGTTCTGGATGAACAGATGGATCTTACCGAGAACCAAAATGGGAGAACAGCACACTTTAGTCAATGCCAAGTTCTGTGCGTGCATGGGTTTGTGCATGTTGTGCTCAGGGCTCGTCTGATTTTCCATCCTGTCCCTGTGTTGAACAGTGAGGGGTGGACAGGATGTCCAAATCCCCTCTGGTGCATTTCCTGTGTGTGTGTGTGTGTGTGTGTGTCAGTGAGTGTGTGTCTAATGTTGCAATGTCCACTCTCGGAAGAAGATGAGGCTGCTTATTAAATATATCTACATCGATAAAGCCACAACATGTATGGATAACAGTGAGCAGGTAGCAGAATGTGGTCTTTTCAGAGAAGTCTTATCTCTTTAATACTCCGTACTCCCCTAACTTTAATCACATTCTGAATTTCAATGATCCTTGTGTCCTCAAGTAACTGCTCTAATAGATGCTTAGCTGAAGTTAGCTCTGTGATTTAAATGTAAGGACATTACATGGGAAACAGAAACTGGAACTACATGGAGGATGGCAAGGTCATTGCCATGTAAGACCCACTGAAGAGCTGGAGGTGATGTCCTGTGCAGTGATAGGGTGGTTCTGACTCTGACTGGGTGGTGGCTCTGTGGCTGAAGCTGGTTGGTTGGAGTCCTGGGGGCTGTTTCACAGAAGCAGAATTTATAAATCCAGGATAACCGATAAAGCAAGGCTTGACCTAGTCTAATCTGTGCAGTCTGGCTTGGTGTGTTTCACGAAGGCCGAGCCAGGCTGAGGAGGAGCGACTAGGTCGAGCCAGGCTGAAGTAATTTGGATAGATGCGCGTTCACGGCTTTCCTTAACAGACCGCGAGGTCGATCGCAGATTTACTGATGCTAAAATGGAGAATACGCATTGTTCATACTTTATACAGAGTGAGCAGCAGCTTCTTGTGGAAGTATGATAACGTGAAACACATTAATAGTAAAAAATAAACACAGCCGCTGTAATGAAGCAGCGAGAGAAAGCGTGGCAGACGACCGCAGACCGACTGAATGCGTAAGTAGCCTAAATAAACTTAGCACAAAAAGTAAGGAAATTTGTGTTTGGTAGATTATTTCTCTGTGGTAACAATGTTTTTTGGCAATAAATCTTATACCGTTGGAAAGCCTGCTTAGTTCCCTTTTAAATGGTATCCTATTTGTAAGGAACATGCATTTGTGGGATGAGCAGCAGCGCTGAGTATGTGGGTTGCGCCCATGAAAAATTTGCCAAATCTTCTCTGCCAATGCCAGACAGTTTATTCTGCCATTGACTCGTTTGATGTTTGGTGGATTGGATGATTGAAGTTTGAAGAAACAAGACATATTGGAAATTTAACAATTTATTCATTTCACAAACCGGAGCCTGAGTAGCGTGTGGAAGAACCATACACAGCCACAACAGCCTGGCACCTCCTCCTCATGCTGGTCACCAGCCTGGTCTCACACTGCTGTGGGATGGCATCCCATTCTTCAACCAGCATTTGTCGCAAGTCAGCCAACGTGGTTGTGTTGGTCTCTCTGGCACGAACAGCACGCCCAAGCTGATCCCACAAGTGTTCAATGGGGTTGAGGTCAGGACTGCTGGCAGGCCATTCTATCCTCTCCACTCCCACATTCTGGAGGTAGTCTCTGATAAACCTTGCCCTGTGGGGAGCGAGCGTTGTCATCTTGGAGGATAGAGTTCGGTCCCAGACTGTGGAGATATGGGATTGCCACTGGTTGCAGAATCTCATCTCTAAATCAGGCACCTGATTGGCAGCACCTGGGGAGTACCAGAAGCTCAAAACAAGTGTCAATAGCAACAGCAAAATAACCTGTTTGGCAATGGCAGAGAAGATTTGGCAAATTTTTTATGGCCGCAACCCACATACTCAGCGCTGCTGCTCATCCCACAAATGCATGTTCCTTACAAATGGGGCACCATTTGAAAGGAAATTAAACAGGCTTTCCAACGGTATAAGATTTATTGCAAAAAGCATTGTTACCACAGAGAAATAATCTACTAAACACAAATTTCCTTACTTTTTGTGCTAAGTTTATATACATTAACTGACCACTGCTCTGAATTGAAACCGTCATAATCATACCATTCAAGGATTAGGCTACTAATCATTTGCACAAATTAACCATTGTACTCTTTGCCTTAAAACTAAGCAGAAGATAATGTTACTCAGGAAATTTACCATGAAGATCCATTTTCTACAGCACTAGAATATGATACATAAATATCTCTTTCACTCTGTTTCTCCCTCTCTCTCCCATGGGCTAAAATATAAATTTCCTAAGTCATATTAACTTCCACTGCTCGCTTTAAATGCAAAGTGTACAATTGTTTGTTTTTGCGAATGACAAGTGACTCATTGAATGGTTTCAGTTAAGAGCAGTAGTTCGTAAATGTATAGTTTTAGACTATCATTCAGTCGGTCCGCTATTATCTGCCACGCTTTTTCTCACGTTTTTTTTAATTTATTTTTTTACATATTATATGCTTTGCTCCCTCGTATATATGGACATAGAAAAGAAAGACACTGAAGAAATTGGACTCTAAAATGTATGAACTATAAAGATAATTAAGTGATACATTTCATGCACATTTGTAAATATGAATGTAGCCTAACAGAGTGATATTCATTAGTTATTTCCCCCCAGCAAAATACAGTATAAGGTCAAAAACCATTGAGGTGTCCTCTCCCTGTTGTTACATGAATGTACAGTAGTCTACACTAAATAGTTATTGGTTCAGTGAACTAAGACTGTAATTTGGGAGGATTGTACAATTAGGATATGTTTTTATAATCAACTGAAAATCAACAAAAAAAATTGAAGGTGAATTGGTCCACTATAGAAACACACATGTACAGCACTTTATATATTGCACTTAGCAACAGACTTCATTTTAAACACATTTGGCAACTTTATCAGCCTTTTCTAATGATCTCAACAACTGCCGTAATATATTCATGAAACTTCTAACAACAATATGAACAGCAGTCTTCATACAGCAATATAACAGTAACGAACAGTAACACTACAGGAAATAAACTCATGGTGCTTTGATTAAAGGTGCAGTGCTGCCACTAGGTGATAACAAAGCTGAGTGTATCTAACATCAATGTGCAGTTGGGCATTTTATATTTTTATATTTCATTCTTCACTGGTGAAGGTAGTAGAGACAACTGACACACCCTGTTTCTCTTGTATACTTACTGTATATACTTGTACTGTATACTTAAGCAATAGCTCACGTTGATGTATGGTATGTTGTGATTATGTCACAGCTAAGGAGCATTGTTTGGCACGATGCGAAGCAGAGGTATAAATAATCATAGAATGATAAAATAAAACACCAACTGGTATAGAGTAGTTTAATAGTTTTTCAGAATTTGAATTCTAGTTCAAGTTAGATTTGTTAGTTTTTTTAGGGCATCATGAACAAAAGAACTTGGAAAATAACAAGTTTTTTTGAAAGATTATTTTTTGGGGGCATTTTAGGCCTTTATTTCCACAGGACAGATGAAGACATGAAAGGGGAATGACATGGAGTAAAGGGCCGCAGGTCGGAGTCAAACCCGCGGCCGCTGCGTCGAGGAGCAAACCTCTATATATGTGCGTGCCTGCTCTACCAACTGAGCTAACCCGGCCACAATAACAACTTAATCAGTTATTGTTTTTGAAGCGCTGCAGTGTGCTCAAACACACCCTTTGGCAGCCTCACTGGACACAAAACTGAAACCAAACACAAAACTTAACATTCACAAACTTGAAAGTGCCCTTTAAAAGGACAGCTGTAGTACACTCTCGGCTGAAGCGAGTGTAGACAAAGCCACAAGCAAATTCCTTGCAATAATAAATATAAAACCACTCTGGACCAGAACTGCTCGTTGGAGCCAGTGGATGGGGAACGATAACTGATCTAGCTTTGTGTAGAGAGACTGGGCAAGACATAACAAGGCACAGCACCTCACTGGGTTACAATGAACCATCAATTTGGAATCAAACTCAATTTACAGGACCATTTGTTTTATATGTCAACAAGTGAATGTAAAATTAGGTATGTGTACAAAATATGATAAAACTATTTTAAAAAGAAAGAGAGGTTTAAAAGGTTATAACTCATGACAGCACAGATGCCTTTGGCAAGATAACATCTGCAGGATTTTGAGCTAAGGTATTCCTGTGGGTTGAGCTGGTATGTGTCAATCATGAAGTTACCGTATGCCAGGAAGCTGCAGTGAACAGGAAACAGTTTGTTCATTCTCCTAAAAATGAATTGTAAAAGTGTTGATTGAATCATAACTCTGCAATAAAAACAAAGATGGCAGACAATCTGTGGTTTTAAAGTACATTATTATACATTTATTCTAATAGTTTGTATATTACTAACTGTTCGCAGCATTTCAAATATTTTAAACACATCAAGCTATTGATACAATTTAGCCTAAATGCAAACTAGAGCTGGCACCTCATGAGTTCCACCACTCCCATACTCCAGCTCTTCTGGGAAAGTACTATGTGAGGGAAAGAACAAAAGTTGTTTGTCTTTGTGACACGAGATGTTTAAATCCTGACCTTAATAACTTACAAGTTATGCAAACTGAAAGTTAGTTAGAGCGGTTTAACCCTTTACTGGTCTTCTCTAGTAGTAGGGCACATTTTGTTAAATTAAAAAAAATTACTCAACCTGACCGAGGCATTCAGTTGAGTACTAAATATTCAGCCCAAAAAATCCCCAGGATGCTCTGTGGTGTTCAGAATGAGACCTTTTCAGGTGACTCTGCTAAGGAAGTTATGGGCAGAATAGTCTGGATCAACAGAATTCAAACAGATTTACAGCATAATTGCCTGACATACGGTGCGTGGCTCATGTAGCGGATGTCCCTCACCTGCTCTCTGTGTGTTGCCGTTCTCATACTTTGTTCACAACGGGAAACAACAATAAACTTCGAGCTAGCAAGCTACACGCTGAAAATGGCAAGTTTTGACGTAAATTTGTATTTTGTGCAACAAGGCAGGTCTGCTTGGTTCTTTCAGTGAATGATTGTAAAGATTTACAATGAATATGTTTAGGGCATTTACTATTTAACTGGGACGCTTTGGAGGGATTGCTGTGGAAGAAGTACACAGCGATACACTGTTAAGAGCAAATTAAGTTTACAATGTATCCAGCTGCTTTTAATAGCTCATGTTACTGTATTGAGTGAGCAGTTGTCACGCCAGTCAGTGAAGGCCAGGTATTTGGAAAAACTGGTTCACAGACAAGGTAGGAACCCCAGAACATCAGTCCCCTGTTCAGACAGGTGCATCATTGCATTCAGCCAGTGACAATTTAGTAGGCAGGAAGAAAGGAGGGTATTCACATCTGTTGGGTGGGGAGGGGTGGTGCACAAATGATTAAAACACCTGACACGTCACTTGCATATAGACTGATAAGATACTATAAGAGGACCTGTTCATTACCAAAGCCTCCTTAGGACTATTTGATAGCACAAAAGTAAATCTCACTAGAGTCAAGTAACAACTGCTGAAACAAACAAGAGGCTTCTCTCAAGATGGTAGATCCATTGGAAATGTGAGTATAGCTGAAAAGATACATGTTTGTGTATAAATATGTTGCAATGCTGTCTGTACATAAATCTGACATCTGCATTGTTTTTCTGCTCTGTGAAAATCAGGGTTTGATTTTGTGATTTTCTTGCATTCACCAGAAAAGATGTTGTTCTTAAACTTGGAGGTGCGATATCACTAACCGTAGCAAGTGTAAATATTCCATATGGCTCGACAGTAGCCGTCCTCAGCTGCATCTTTGGAATCCTCATCCTGCTGGTGTTACCTACACAGTAAGTCTACTTGCACCCTTGCTTACAGTTTTGTTTCCTTATCAACAAATTTAATCTAGTTTGTAGCATTAGTTATTTCCATAGCATGTGAGATATTTATAAAGCTAGAAGAAAACCTCAGTGTATTATAAAGTCATCTTCAATTAATTACTCTTCCTGTTGTTTCAGACAAAGTATATCAGCCGTCTTTGGATTGATCGCACTGAACGCTCTTTTCTACATCGAAATGGGGTGGATGGCAAACGGCCTATGTATTACAATATACTTTTTCTGTAGTTGGTTATTGGTATGTAACCAATACGCAGCTGAGAACACACACACTACCTTGCTGCAGGCGCGTCCAGCGGCGCTGGAGCAGCAATCTGCTACTCGAAAAGCCAGAAGTCACTCCCGTCCCAGAAGTCGCTCCCGTCCCAGAAGTCGCTCCCGTTCCAAAAAGTCGTTTTAGTCTAAAACCCTATACGGCCCATGTTTCCTATGAACTTTTATGACTGAAATATAATTTTTGTCTTAATGTCAGTAATCAACTAGGAAGGTTTCATGTTAATATCTATTAGTTAATGTGTGCCTATTCACCTGCGGTCTACCCCTAAATGAGTTTATGCTAATCGCTCTAGAAAGTGTGTGTGTGTGTGTGTGTGTGTGTGTGTGTGTGTGTTGAACCTTTCATCCGGAGGGGGGGAGCGTCTCATTTTTGCTGACCGCTGTTTTCACGCTTTTCTAATGCTGTTTAATGCCGTTTTTTCATGCCTTCTGGACACCACTTCGTATGGCAGTAATACCATTATGGGATGTATTGGATGCAGAACCTTGTTTGTGTTAATGCAAATAAATCTACAAAACTCAGGTGGATCTGTGATCATTACCACCAAGCGTGTCTGGCAAGTTAGTTATTCCCCTATTCAGTGGCTAAAAATGGAATGTCAGATTGTCGCCTACACTAAACGACAGCACAATAAAGGTTGAGGAAAAAAGGCGCTGCCAGAACGTTGGCTCGTCCATGTCTGCCCTTCACAATAAAAGCCCAGCTTAAATTCACTCGTCCTCAAAAAAAGGCATTTTCCCGTCACAATAAAAACACAGCTCAAATATCATTCTGATCATTACGCTAAGAGGAAACTCAAAGAGGCATTTTGCAGACAATAGTCTATCAAACAAAAGCCAGACACTATAGCATATTAAGTTGCCATTGGCATCAGCACCACTCATTAAATTAAACGCTGACTGTGGCAATATCAACATGTAGACCTATCGATGACAACAAAGACAACACTAAAATGTAGTTAAACAAAAACTCTTTATTTTCATTGCCTTCCACCCACCTTTTCACACACACACGCGCACGCACACACACACGCGCACACACACGCGCACGCACGCACACACGCGCACGCACACACACACGCGCACGCACACACACACGCGCACACACACGCGCACGCACGCACACACGCGCACGCACACACACGACAAATTGAGTTTCATGTAAAACAACTTTAATGAGTTGAGTTCAATCTTAAGATTTCTCAACTCTGACGTCAGAGCACAAATATTTCACAGATATAAGACAGACTGAGCCGTTGACCAAATTACACAATTAATTTGTTTTTCTGGTCAGTTCAGCTGTGATTGGACGCTTGAGGACCCGGCTGAGCTGGTGCTATCCCATCAGGCTGTGAGGACGGGTCTAGGACAGTAAAAGAACAAGATAGTGTCATCTCACACACACAGAAACAGGCCATGTTAAAATGGCACAAATTAACCCTTCGAAGCTATTACAACAGTGAAGAATACTCACACATGCCATTGGGAGCTCCAGAGAGTCGAGGAGCCATTGTCTGGGCATTTCCTCCACCAGGCATCATGCGGTTGGGCATGGACTGGCCTGAAGGAGGAGGCAGGGCTAAATGTAATGAGAGAACCAAATATTTGAACAGATAAAAGACTAATACATTAGAGGTGTTTTCTTGTGTCCTAAGAAGGTTAACCTTTTTCTCAGAGGCTGTGTGTGTATGTGTGTGTGTGTGATTTATTATCGAAGTAGGATGTTTTAGAACTGTTTGGCGGGGACTGCTGTGGTCATAGTATACACGGCAATACACTCATAAAAGCAAATCGCATTTAACCATGTATCCAGCTAATTTATATAGCTCACGTTCAGGGCTTGACATTAACTTTTTTTGCTCGGGGCTTACTGGTCTGGTGTGCCGTATGGGCCACCGTACTCTGGCCGTGGACTGCACACTGGGTCACAGTGTTCCTGTGTCGGGCGGTGGCACAGTACTCCAGCCACCAGTGTTTCGATATAAAGGCATGCCACCTGTAAGACTTTCTTACACGCCACTGCCGAAATCTACCTGCATTTGGCGGGTTGGTGGGTGCTAATGTCAAG
The DNA here is from genome assembly GCF_031162955.1 of Sander vitreus. Classification (NCBI taxonomy): domain Eukaryota; kingdom Metazoa; phylum Chordata; class Actinopteri; order Perciformes; family Percidae; genus Sander; species Sander vitreus. The sequence continues at coordinate 17,436,619 of NC_135868.1, forward strand.
CCCTGCTCACGTTACTGTATTGTGTGAACAGGTAACTTCATTTAATATTGTATGTGGCGTTTTCCTTTGCGGGGTGCAAATGTTCCACCAAAACAAGTTCCTTCCCGAGACCATTTTGCAGAGCCACCGTCGCTCCGTCTGGAGCTTAGCGCCGCCCAAGACGATTGTGATTGGTTTAAAGAAACTAGACAAACTAGAGTGTTTTTTTTTCTCTCCTATCCTAGAATATATCTGTGGTGTAGCCCAACTTTACTCCACAGCGCTGTGGAGATAGGTCTGGCGATGCGAGACTAGGACAGACCTGATTGCTGCATTGTGTATCCAGGTTGCCCCTGCTGCTCCCTCTGCTGGCGAACCTTCATCTCTGCCGTTTTCAGCTGCTCAGTGTGGAAAGTCTGTCTCTCTGACAGGAGCTGCTGCCGCTGCTGCTCCAGCTGCATGACACACACACACCGACACAAAGTATTAATGATACAGGTTTCTAAACATGTTACTGTTGCATCTGGATACAAAGGAACAAACGGATGTTAAAAGCCACTAAAGCTTTTTGAAATATTGCGTTTTTAGGAATTTAGGATTGGTTTGGGCTATAGCAGATATTGTAGTTCACTCACAGCTTCTTTCTCACGGTCCATGATGGTCTCCAGCTCCTCAAAGTGCCTCAGTTTGATCTCCAGCTTCTTCATCTGGGTCTCCACCAGCAGAGCCACCAGGGACTTGATCTTCCTCTCTTCTACTGCCGCCAAGTGCTGCAAACACGTGGCAAAGATGGAAAAAGTTAGAGGTGGGTGGAAGTAGTAGAAAACAGACACTATAAATAAAGAGTAAGGAACTGGGTGGTAAGTGCAAGTAACAGTGAAGAAGCAGGGAAACAAAAAAGGTAGCAGAGGTAAAGAGAAAAGAAAACAGGAGGGTAATAAATTAGGTGTGACAGAGCGTGGCAAGTAGGGAGAGAGAAAATAAATTAAGAGACTGAAAGAAAACTACAAAATCAATCAGCAGCAACGAGGGTTGGGACGAAAACTGACCTGACCTGTGACATAAATGAAGGACAAAAAAAAAAAAAAACATTTCTTCACTTTATGTCCCTGATTGTGCCATTTAGAAGTGGAAAGGTGGGCTTTTACCTTGGCCTTTGTGGCAGCTGAGGACAGAGCAGCTGCTGCTGCCGTGGCAACACTGCCCTCCACCAGATCCTGCTCCATCACTCTCCCCTCATCCACGTCTCCCCGCCCTAGGCTCTCGTCTTCATCTCCCCTTCCTTGATCAGAAAGTTTGTTTTTAAAAATACAGACAGACATGCACGTGTACACACATATACTGTAGTAAGAACATATATACACATATATACACACACACATATACATATACATATATATACACATACCGTCTCTCTCATCGGCAAGTACATTTTCTGCATTTTCTCTTTTGACAAGTTCTCCCTCCACTTTGGCTCCACTGGATTCAACCGTGAGCACATCTGCCCTCAAAGGGACCTGAAACAGATCCAAATGTATACACACACACACACACACACACACACACACACACACACAAAGTTAGTCACAAAAATCACCAGCAGATACAAAAAAAACTCTAAGCTCTTAATGCTGTTTCACCTGGTGGGTGGTCGAGTTTGTGTCAATTTTTTCTGCATCCATCGACTCTGAAGGAAAGAGGAAAACAGAATAAGAGATGCATTGTAGACAGCATGGAGAAATCGATTCATTTGTGCATAATATAATATTTATGTGTATAAAAGGGTTTACCTGTTCTGTCGAGCTGGTTGGACGTTTCAGAGACCTTATCCACCGACTCCTCCTGCACTCGGGAAAACTCCTCTGAAGACAAATATGTAGAATCACTACACACATACTGAACATACAGTACACCATCTCAAAACCATACCATAATGTACACTACACACTAATCAACATTCCTCTCTCTGTCCTCTCACCCAGTGCGGCCTTAGCTGCGGATGATGCCACCCGTGGGTCCACCACGGATGCCAGGAAGGCCACAGTGCTCATGACCGGGTTTTCTGATTGGCTGAAAGGCACGGGCTGGTACGCCAGTGGGCCGAGGGAGGCCGAGGAGTCTTCTAGGTAAGGGTCTTCTATCGGCAAGCGAAGGAAGTGAAGGATACACTCGTCCTGCGTCCTGGAGCCCACATGCTCGGATACTTTGTTCCAATCGTCTCTGTAGACCTCTAAGGCCTGAGAGAGACACGGGAGGGAGACAGAGGAACAAGCAAGTGTGAGAACGACTTGCAACATTTCGGGTAAAAGATTCACATGATTAAAAAACAATTTCCCTTTTAGGATGGCAATAAGTCATGTATAAGCTCTTACCTCTAATAGCAAGAGAGTCTCTTGCTCTGTCCATTCCCTTCCTGCACTCGCTCCTTTAGTCTGAGGCAGATGTCATGAAAAATAGGCCATCATTCAGTCATTTAGTAGCTCTAATAGCAACTTTTTAAACAATTAATTACAGAAATGGTTAAACAGAGAATGGTGAAACTCAGTAAATGGAAAACAAACTGGGAAAAATGTACACGGATGTACAATTAGTTAAGTGTACAAAATATGATTAAAACTATTTTATGAAGAAAAAGGAAGGTTAAAAAAAGAATGCAATTTTCAGTATGTTTGTATTGTTATTGTGTGAGACCTTTGGGTGTTTCTTGGTATAGATGTCGGAGCGCAGACCAAAGTTCTGGGAGTCTGAAGGCTTCTCTCTACTCTTTTCTGGGAAATACAACATGTGTTGCGAGGCGGACACCTGGAAGAAGTTTATCAGGTAACATTTAATATGATACAAAAGTGTGTTTCAGAGAGGTTGTCATGCGCTACTGTGTTTATGTGCGTTTCACCTGTAGGGGTTTGTGTTGTAGGGGGGCCAGTCCGGACGGTGTGTCCGCCAGTACGTTGAAATGAGGGGTGGGCGGGGGTCCCATGGGGAGGGGTCTGCTCTCTGCATCCACCTGGTAGTTAATCAAACCCCACTGCTCCAAAAAAGCATGAACCCTGGACACAAAGAATATTTTTTGTTGTTGTGCTGCAGCTGTAAAATGCCCCCCACAGATGACAAAATGTAAAAACACTGACATATCAGCATATGTCATGTTTTAAATAAAAATGAAAAGCTGCTTCTGAGAGTCATTAAGTACACCACATACCGCAAGCTCCTTTCCAACACTAACAGATTTCATTTGGTTAACATATTCATATTTCAGAACACCCACACACCACACTTAATTTAACAGACGCAGCGGACAATGCATGGTAGCAAACGCCCACGCACTAAGTTATACCTCATGACTGCACAGACGTCTCCAGTGAGGTTGCGTCTACAGGACGTTGAGCTGAGGTATTCCTGGGGGTTCAGCCGGTACGTGTCAATCATGAAGTTACGGTATGCCAGGTAGCTGCAGTGCACAGGAAAGAAGAAAAAAATAATCAGGTTTTATTGACGCCATCTCCATAATCCGATAAGACTTGCATAATAAAGTCTGAATGTGTGTAAGTACTCACATTTCTGGAGATTTGGACTTGTTCTTTCCATTGAAGAATTCAGGCAACGCACGTTTCTCTATTGACTGAATGCTTAAATATATGGATAGAAAGGTTATACATTTGGGTATGTTCTGAAGAAAGCTATGTTTGGAGTAATAGTCAATGTCACAACAAGCGTGTATATCTGTGTGTGTGTAGTTATTTACCTGTTGTTATTGAACCAAGATGTGTAGCTTGGTATTATGATGTGATGGGTTTGTTCTGTGATGTTGTCCTCCCCCTCTGACAGGCGAGTAATCTCCCCTCTCCCCTCCTCATCTTCCTAGACACACACAGAGTAAATGTAATACCTCTTTTAAAAATCACTGAAACAGATTAAATACAGATACAAATTATTGCTAGAGACTACACAGCCTTCCAGCATTTAAACATTTTTAGGAAAAGGACATCATATTTACCCTTCCTGGGAAATCCTCCTCCTGTTCATCTAGAAAAAAAAAAAGTGAGGGAAGGGTAACATTTCAAGATGCATTTACAAACAAAAATCAACCATATTTCATACTTTTTTTTCTGTTTTAAACTAGAAGGAGCATTTACACGTGCAGCATTTCTCCTTTAACATTAGCTATAATACTTAACCTACCCAGGTCAGCCATGGTCCCTCCTTTGACGGGAGTATTCTCACTGTCCTTCTTCAGGTTGACTACAAGAGAGGGAGACAGTAAAGGATGTTTAGGAGACAAAATGTTACTTTACCGATTACTGAATTTCCTAGTTAGTCACTGTTTTATTTTAGTGTTTTTACCATTCTTGGGTAGTATAACCTCCTCCATGTTTGGGACAGGGGTAGGGTCCTCCATGTCTTTGGTCAAGTCCTCTTCTGGCTCTTCCTCCTGTTGTCCACGCCTTCTCCTGTGCACATGCACACGCACACACACATCAATGCTGAGACCACACACTGAAATGCCAAAAAGCGTTTGGTTAAAACCCCTTACCCCTTCTTTCCTTTCTTCCTGCCTTCAGAGGAAGGAGGTGAGGGGGAGCGTCTTCTCTTTTTGAAGGGGGTGTGTTTGGAGTCCTGCAGCAGACGGCAGAGGTAGATGGTGAGAAATTAAGAAACAAAAGAGTTCTAGCACCATTAACTGAAACATCACCGATCAAGACGCTTCACGTTTTGAAAATCTCATGGTTCACAGTTGCCTCCATTTCCCGACAGGAAACTGTAAGAGCTATGTTTTAAAAATTGTAAACACCTTTCCCTCCACAGGCCCTCCAGACCGCCTACAGCTTCACACAAACCTGGTCGTCTCTGAGGTGAATACGTCGGCGGAAAATGATTGGTGCATTCCTCTCATTCACACAATAGTCCTCTTCGTTCATCCACTCGTTGAAAACATCTGTGTCCAGAACCCAGCAGGCATGAACCTGGAGCACACACACCCACACAAATCAGTATTGATGTGGTGGTGCATGCTGGTTTATCTCATCAAGTGTCCAAAATGAACACACAAGAGATCATATCACCAAATACCAGTAAAATGGATGTAGACTTATTGATGTAGTAAATGTAGCAGGAAACAGTGTTGTGTAAATAAGTGTATAGAGTAGTACAAAAACATGTTTTTGTACTAACCCGCCACGGCTTTTCTGTATGTGGTGGCTCTTCAACCTCTCCTTCAACATCACTTGAGGACAACCAACTGTCGTAACTGTTGGAAGGTGGCAAGAGACACAAAAGGTAAGTATTGTGATTGTATATGAACACCTGTGTGCATATGTGCTCGTACCTTACCTGTCAGGGTGCATGCCCCAGTGTACCAAAACATGTTTGTCTTTCCGCATGACAGGGCGCATCCATTCATCTGAAAATAGATGCATATATTTTTTTTTAATCAAGTTAAATAACCATTTAAAACAATAACAAACACACATACATGCACTAATTGGGGGTGGCAGTAGCTCAGTCAATAGGGAGTTGGGTTGGGAACCGGAGGGTTGCTGGTTCCATACGGACCAAAGTATTGTGGTATATGGTGTATACCTCCTGGGTACTGCCAAGGTGCTATTGAGCAAGGCACCGAACCCCCAACTGCTCGGGCGCCTTTCCACAGGCAGCCCCCTCACTCTGACATCTCTCAATGAGTGCATGTGTGTAATGTGTGTAATAACATTGTAATGTCCCCTTGCGGGATTAATAAAGTATAAATTATTAGTATTATTAATTTTAACTGACCTTCCTCTGTAGAAGCAGATGAGGGGTAGATGTGGTGACTGGCGAGTGTTCGGTCTTCAGTGATCGTACCCTGTAGAAGGACAAAGTGTGACCATGTGGCACTGATATTGAACTACATTATCAGAGCTGCACTGAGTTTCTTATTCTTGCAATGTCTTAGTCGGCCAGACCTGTCTCCGTATACTTCAACCTTTAAACATTTTCTCTTTGATCAGTCCCTCTAACAATGTGGCGGCTCATCTTTAACTTCTGCAGCACTTTACCTGGTGTTTGGTGATAATATCTGTAAGTCTGCTAGTCAGCTCCTGATCCAGCGTAGGGTCCAGATATACCACAGGCAGCGACATACAGTTGTTCTGTAGACACACGAAACATTGGTACACATTCATTAGTGGTGTGTCCTTGGTGGGCTGATGTGTGTATGTGTTGAAATGTGTGTGTCTATGTCACCTCGATCAGCGCTCTTTCAATAGTACCAAACATCTCAACATTCCTTTCAGTTCTTGATGGATTCTGCAAGTCAAACCTCCGCCTGTAAAAGGAGGGAGGGGAAGAGAGATCATAAGATGGACACTACTGTGATAAAAGCAAAGGCTATCAGAGGCATGCAACTCACCAGCCTTGCGCAGCCTTGAACTTGTAGGCAGTGCCAAGAATGTGGCAGAGTCCACCCCCTGGTCGCAGGTCAAGGAAGCACTGTGTCTGCAGAAAAATTGTAAAATCAACAGTCTGGCATATTGTAACCCCGTCTTGGAAGATTTACTGTCACCTCACTCTTTCTGCTTTTTAATGAGGACCACAACTAAAATACGTTTTGAGAATTATTGGGGTTTTATCCTTTGTTCTTCTCATTATATGTCAAGACAGGGTGATGCAGTAACAAGTGTATCTACCTAATAACTAGTATATTTCATGACATCTTGTCATATATTTATATACTGATCTCAACCCACACAAGAAGACTAAATCAACATAAATAAAAAAGATGGATACTTCAGAGACTGCTAACAACCAAAGGATGAGGTATTGTAAATTCAGAATACTCGTGAAGTGAAAGACAGTAAGCTACAACTCACAGGCAGTTTGGTGAGACTAGGACTGGTAGCTTGTCTGCCAAAGGCATCCTCTTGGAACTGGAGAAGCTGCAGGGTTACTGCAGCCAGAGCCTGACACGATGGAGCATCCACCAGCACATACTGACGGACACACAGACAGAGATGAGAGGGATATGAGGAGGAGAATGTTTCATCATCATGCTTTAGTGGAACCTATAACCTATTGCATTTTACCGACAGTGTATCCAGTTTAACTGTTGTGTTTGTACTGATTAACCCTTAGGATTTGACTACATTTGCACTTCATTTTTTGTATGCATTTTTTAAACAGACGCAGCACTCATTAACTTTATAACATGAATCTTGCTGGCCAGTGCAACGTTAAACGTAACGTTAACCAGCATGAGACGTTTGTTTACAGTCTGAGCCATTGGACTTGCTAGCAGGGGGCGGCTAGCTTGTTAGCTAGCTTCCTAACCAGCTAGCTAACTACCTTTTTGTAGTGCTTCCCGATCCACTGTCGCACCACCTCCAGCTGGGCTAAAGTATCCGGACTCTCCCAGAACCTAGCGGACGGACTGCTGTCTTTTTTCCGGTGTGCGGATGTGCCGGAGCTGGCTTGGCTTGTCCCGGGAATGCCGAGGTTTGTTCCTCCAGACATTGTGGCCATAATAAAACGAGATTTATCTCAAACGGGAGAACAAAACTGGCTAGCGCACTCGCTAGCTTTTGCGTTCTCGCTTTCTCTCGCGAGACGCAGCGCGATTGTCGCAGTTCGGCATAAGGGTTTTCTATTTTTAAATATTTAACTGCCTTTCATTTCCATTTATTTTTTAAACTTAATTGTGTGCGTTTTTGATTCAGTAGTGTTTTTTTAAAATACCCAAACTTGTTTTTTATGCAAAACAGAATACATACCTTTGTTACAAACCACGACTTTTACTTTGAAATATAACATTTAGGAAATAACTACTCAAGACATGTAAACAGGATGAACAGAAGTGAAGTAAAGTGACATTGATTAGCAGCCTGTATATATTTAAATGCTCTAATTCCAAGCTACCTTTCGAATAATTGTTTGAAAAAGTACTTAAGATATGGCCAAATCACTTGCCTTTAACGTTATATGAATTGTATTGTTGTTGCAGTATTTCCCGTTTTGTCATAATTTCCCAACCGACAGGAAACAAACTTCTGTGCAGCTGACTGTCGACTCAGCAGTTGCAGCGAGTTTGTTATGATTCTTTTCCGTCGCATACTATAATTGGATATCTGCAAAACCGCAGACTTCACACAACCTCAGACCAACTAGCTGTCTAACTACTCTGCGTGGCACCGATGCACCAGCACCCCTGTGAGTAACATATTCATCCTCTCACTCACTCCCTGTTTACCTAGGCCCTAAGATCCTATGGGTGTCCAGGGTCTGACCACCTATGTGGAGGGGAACAGAAACTTCCTCCAAGATGTGAAATTCAGGGACAGTCGCCTGGTTATTGATGGCTGCAGTTTGTATTTCCGCCTCTACTTTAACCACGGTTTGGACCAGCAGCACGGAGGGGACTATGATGCTTTCGCTTGCCTGCTCACCCAGTTCCTGTCTTCTTTGGCGGCTTGCAACATCCAGCCATTTGTGGTACTGGATGGAGGTAAGGATGCTTTAGAATTGTAACTCCCTATCAGCACCTTTTTTATTTTAGGAAACTCATCTTATTACAGTTGATGTCAATGCATTATCATTGATCAATAAATGCATAAATGCATAAATGATCGATGTAGACAGTTCTTTTGATAAATGAATTAGATTAAACAAAAGCAGTTTGCTCACGTTTGTTAAAAATGGATCAACAAGTTAATTTGAACCTGCAAGTTATTATTATTATTATTATTTTTTTTTTTTTTTGTGGTTATAAGGGATTGACCCCAGTGACAAGAAGTTTCCCACTCTGCGCCAGCGTCTGCAGTCCAAGATAAGAGAGGCAGACAGCCTCTCCCACGGCCGCAATGGCTCTGTTCTCCCCATCCTCACAAGAGATGTCTTCATTCAGGTCCTCATCCAGAGAGGAGTGCCACTGGTCCAGTGTCCAGCTGAGGCTGACTGGGAAATTGCATGTTTGGCTCACCAGTGGAACTGCCCAGTTCTGACCAATGACAGCGACTTTTATATCTTTGATCTGCCAGGTGTGGATAGCGACAGACTTTTGTACTTTAATAACGATCCAAATCGACCTTTGTAATGAATAGCAGTGATGATATCTCACTCAATGCTTTGCTGTTGTTTTACATATAGTTTATGTGCTTTGTTTTCTTAGGTGGTTACTTGCCACACCATTTTTTCCAGTGGACCAACCTTAATGGTAAAGCCTCTCACCGCTACATCTCGGCTCGATGCTACACCACTAACAGGCTGTGTCGCTGGTTTGGTGGAATGAACAAGGAGTTGCTACCCTTATGTGCCGTCCTGGCTGGTAATGATTATGGCACTCCAAAAGATACTGAAACACTCCTGGGTCTGTTAGATGTGAGTGTATTAGGGAGAAGTGGTGGCAGGGGTAAAGGTAGAGCGTCCACTTCCCGCATTGAGGGCTTCCTTCTCTGGCTGTCCTCTTTTTCAAATCCAGCGCAGGCCCTGGCGGAAGTGAGCAGGCTAATGGGAGAGGATGGTGGAGACGTTAGGGGCAAGAGAGGACAGAAGGCTGGGCTCAGTTCACAGCTGTGGGCATGTATGCAGGAGTACCACATCGCCCCTCAAAGCTCTCTGGCTTGCTGGTTCTCTGGAGGTAAGGCAGCTCCTGGAGGGCGGACCTCTGGGCTGCCCGAGTGCCTTTCGCTGGCTGCAGCTCAGGGACTGTTGGCTCCATTGGTGGTAGATGCTTTGGTGATGCACAGGGTCCTGCTCATCCCACAGGTGGAGAACAGTAAGCTAGCCAGCAGCCATTGTAGTGCCAGCACCATACGCCAGGCTATATATGGGATATTACTGCAGAGAGGCCCAGATGTCCAAGCACAGGATATGAGGGTACAAGAAAAAATCAGCCAGGGTACAAGAGGTGGGAGAGGGCGAGGGGGAAGGGGGCGGGGATGTGGTCAGGTTGGTGGAGGTAGGGGTCAGGGCACACAGCAGGGTGTAAATGTAGGATTTAGCATTGAACAAGCAGCTGGTGCAGCTACAGTGCAGGCTCAGGGCTCTACTGTAGAGGAGTACGACCGTGTGGATCTGAACTTGAAGAAAAACTACGTAGACACACATCCGCTCAGAACCCCCCTACGTCTAGACACACTTGGCCAGGTAAACATGACAATAAAAATGTAGTTTGTTGAATTTATGGTTTTCAAAAGAAAATTGTTCATGTGATTAATTTACCTTTCCCAATTATGTCCCATGATTTGATCCAGGCTCCGGTGGCGGTTCGTCTTGGTGTCCTGTTAGAAGTCTTAGGGATGAAGGAGTCTTCTCTGGTTCCTGTTCCTCTTCACTTGAGGCTGGCTGTAGCAGTGACAGCCTTCTGGCTGCGAGAGGCCATACCAACACCCTCACAGCCCCAGCTCCAGGCTTTGGTGCTGGGCATGATTTACGGAGAGCTGTCCTGGAACAACCAGCCTGGAGCTACACACTATCAGCATGCTGGTTAGATGTGTTGTATCTTTTGTATTGCTCCACAAGGTTACAAACACTAATGTACCTCAATAAAAAGGCAAACAGCGATCCTTAATGATCTACCTTTTGTTGCTGCTGTGTATCATCCTAGTCCCACAGCTAAACTGGGCTGCAGAGCGCAACGTGTGGGCAGGGCTGGATCGACAACGGGTGAGGCCAGGGGAGAGACGGGGTTTGGATGTCGGAGCGGCTCACAGTTTTAGCCAGTGGCAGGCCTGTCTCTGGAGCACACTGTGTCTCAATCAGCTATTACTGATGCCACTGCCTGAATCCCACCTATCATGGTAAGGCACAGGGACATGAAAGTGGAGACACCATTTTCATTTTCCACCTATGAGAACTAGAGCGGCAACAAATGACTATTTTCATCATCGATTACTCTGTTATTTCTTTGATCACTTAGTCTCATCGTCAGAAAGTAGTGAAGAATGCCCATCATTTTTTTTATCACAAACCCAAAGTTACATCCAATTGCTTGTTTTGTCCGACCAACTGTGCATTAGACTGTTCATACATTCAATATACTAGTATCACATAAGACAAATATTCACATTATTTAGAATTAATAATTGTCCTAAGTGACACCACATCTGTGTCAGTCAAATCAATACACTTAAACGGTCATTCAACCAAATAAGACACTTTCTCACCTAGTGGAATCTGATCATAATTGTGATACCAATCTCTTGAGATTTCTGCTGCCATTCCAATATAAGGGTGATGGAATTTTGTTTGTGGTGCTTTAAAACATTGAAATGACATGAAAACAAATCAAGAGCAATTGAGAGAGAACACACTGAAAGACATTTTCAAAATTCCATTCACTTCCATTTTATCGGGGTAGACCTGGGGTCAATCTAAAAAGATCTGCAGATACCACAATGGTTAAGTTGAAAAGTATATTTTTTTGTAATTTGGTTGCCTCTCTCTCCCTTTCTGTATGCGCGTCAGGTTGTACAGTGGTACCTTGGTGCATGGCCTCCTCAGGTATCTGAAGGAGGGCCGAGCTGCTGAATCCCTCCTATCCGGGGGTTTCATGTCGGGACAACTCTACTCCTCCCTGCTGGACGCTGTGAGGAACTGCAGCTCCAAAACCCAGCCATCCTCTTCAGCAGCAGGGAGGAGGAAGAGAGGTGGAGGCCGGGGAAGGAGAGGAAGAGGGGGGCGTGGGAGAGGAGCAAGGGGAGGGGGGAGAGGGACTGAGGAGATAAACAACAGGTTTGCGCTCCTGATGAGCGACGAAGAGTCTGATGACGATTGATGAGGCAGAGGAAAATGAACTGATCGATATGAAGCACTTGCTAGGGACCATATGAGGGAGGACATTCCAGTGTTTTTATCAAATACACTCAGGGAATGCTATAAATAGTAATTTCACAAGTGAAGAACTACACCTTCTAATGTTTCTGCTTTTAGCTGATTTATGAAAGCTTTTATGTCACTGTAATTGATGCATGTTTTCAATCTGACACTTTTATTCAGTTACATCAACACAAGATTTAAACAGTAAATGCAGAGATTTCTTATTTTATCATCTCTGTTGACCACAAAGTTGTATGGCAGCTATTGTCATCTTAATAAGCAACTCATGAAATCTTATTTTATTGCAGACACCTTCATACTCATGAATTTGGTGCTCATCTTTCTATAATAAAAAATATTAATCAAACTCGACACGTTTTTTTTCAATTATAACATTCAGCTAGTTTTTACTCGTAACGACATGGCCAATAATAAAATGTTTACTTATTCCATAAAGTCAGTTTTAAGTTACAGTGCGTTACCAAAACACTCTTAAATATGTACACAACACAACCAAGATTAAACTATTCATTAATGCAGTATATCTACACTTTGTAAGTAATTCACAAGCGACAAAAACAACATTACAAAGTTTTTTTTTTTTTTCTAAACCATTTCTTATGTATCTAACTTAAGAACCTAAAATTAAAAGTCTCCTTGTCCCTGTAAACAATACATTTGTGGGATAGTAACCCACTGGCACTTTAACATAGAACCTACACTTTTGGCACAGCTAAAAATTAAAAATAGAAATGTGGCTACTGGACATAGTTAAAAAACAAAACAAAAAACTACACGTGAATATTCACATTAGTAGGAGCAGTCAGGGCTTGCCTTATATGAAATAGCTCCATGGTCGACTGGAGGCCTAATGCAGCAGCTGTTAGAAGTGTCATCGAACGTCATAACTTAACATACACTGAATCTTCCTCTTGTCCTATGAGGATGAAGAGGTTGAGGCAGATGAAGAGGCAGTGGCTGCAGCGTGTGACTGAGAGTCTATGAGGTCCATGTCTTCGTCTTCGTTGACTCCACACGTGTCGACCACGCAGATCAGACAGCTGGTGACAGGAAAAGCTCGCACCTTGCTGCAAGTCACCCACCTAAACACACAGAAGAAAACTGATTTACAGGGTGTATGAAATGGGAATAAAGATCAAAACTTTAGTAATGGTGAGTTAATTAGATTATTTTGTAGATTCCCACTGTGCCTATTAGTGACAGATTTGTTTTTTTACTTTTTTGTCGTTGTAATATTGAGTTAATATACTGACCTGTCAGTATCAGTGTGATACTCCAGGACGTGTCCGAGCCGTCCCACACCTTGAAACCCTGCCAGCACATAGATGACCTCACCGACTGCTGCACACTTCACCGTTACACCTCGCCACGGCATCGCCAAAGCAGCACGCCACTCATTACTGGCAATGTCGTAGTACTCCACAGAGTCCAGTCCACCTAGAAAAATCACACGCACACAAAAATAGTATCATATAGAGGCCACATGTACTACAGCTACTATGTTCAATAGTATTATTACAGGTGAATTCATTCTTAATCACTACGTGGTTATGGCATTATCAATTTCTTGTACCCAGTGCTCCCTGTCCTCCAACAGCATAGATCCTGTTGTTGACCACCACCAGCCCATGGTTCTTCCTAGCCTCTCTCATCCCACACAACTCCCTCCATCTGAGGACAGAGAGACAGAGACAGACACAGGGACAAGGAAGGGTTTGAGGAGGAGTGTAACAGAGAACACATAAATGTAGCAGCGCAATGTAACATTATGTGACTTAACACTATTGTGTGCATGTAAAACTCCAGTTTAGAGCTTTATGTCCACCTGCTCTTTTGTGGAGAACTTTCCATGACCTCCTGGTCTGATAAAAGCTTTTCAAAGCCTATTCGATAATATAATAAATTCATTCTTGTCAAACTAAAATGAAGGCTATTTGTCCTCCTATGGGGAATTGTTGGGGATACACAGTTTTCAACATTAATAGGAATATATCATACAGACTAGTAAACAAAGAAATGGGATTTCTTCACATTGTTCTTGCATGTCCTACTGTTGTCAGCCAGTACATAACAAAAGCCTTTCCCCTCATATTCCTTTTCATTCTCCCATTCATAAACACTGTAAACAAGCCAGTGGGGGTCCCACAACATCCTTTGGGTTGTATAGTTCTGGACTGTATGTTTGGTGGGACTCACTGTTGAGTGTTGGGGTCGTAAACCTCACAGTTGTTGAGGACCCTGCCAGACACATTGTTGCCCACCGTGCCTCCACAGACATATATGAGCCCGTTGGCCTCCACTGAGCCGTGGCTGCAGCGAGCCAACAGCATGCTGGTTTTCACCTGCCAAGACTCTGTTCTTGTGTCGTAGCATTCGAAAAGGTCAAGGGCAGAGCTGCCTGCAGACACACACGTACAGTACATTAACACCATGACTAAATGCTTTTAGTTTCCTAAAAAGATTAAAAGATTCCTTTCCCCCCATGAAGGCTCATCAATGTCCATCATCCCCTAACCCACTCAAAAGATACACAAACCTCCCCAATCCCAGGTCCCAAGTTCACCCCTTCCACCTCCCTGTGCTCACCCACTTCCGAACCCCCAGATGTGTAGATCTTGCCCTGGGCAGCGCAGGCAGCCAGACTGTCGCGGGGCGTGGGTGGACCCAGCTTGGAGTACCAGCTGTCCTTTAGGACGTTGTAGCAGTCCATACGCTTAATGGGGAAGAGCTGTGAGCCACCCAGGATGTAGACCACATTGTCCCAGAAGATGGCTGTGGCATCCCGGCGCTTCTCGAAGGGGCAGCGGATGTCTGTCCAGGTGGAGTCCTGCATGGAAAGCCAGACTGACACTTAAACACTGGTAAATAGGGCTGTATCGCGACACTCAGATCCACAAAACTGTGTCGCGGAGTGATAAGGCAGAATCGCGACACACCCCTTCCAACTCCCAGAGTTATCCTTCCCGTCCAGATCCAATGCTACCGCACTAATTACTATTAGTCGTTTTGGTGCTTTATCCCCCTTTTGTCGGGTAAATTGTCGGGCGGGGGGGGGGGCACGAACACCGGTAACGCTAACAGAGGTGTAAAGTTACGAATGGCCGCTGTTCTGACTCGGGTGCCTGGGTCTGTTTCCCGACGGTTCTGTATCGAATCGTGGGTAAAAACAAATGTGATACCAACCGAATCGTGGGTTGGGTGTATCGTTACAGCCCTACTGGTAAATATGATTTTTACCATAGAAAAAAACCTAGAATAACTTCAATGTTTGTTTCTGCAATCTGATTAATATGAAATGTACTGTTGTTGTAAACAATGTAAAGCCCAAGACGTCAAATCATTTTTTTTAACCAAAACCCAAAATTGGATTTCTGAAGTTTCACACCCTAGTATACTACAGAGTATATGTGTATCCAACATTTACTGACTTAAGCCCGGTACCTTGGGGTTAAAGTAGCGGCAGGACTGAGGCTGGGAGCCTCCAAACAGAGCGATGCGATAGTCGTGCTTCTTGCGTCGCGGTCGGCTACTCTCTCCCAGATCCTCCCGATCCTCCAGGGACAGCAGATGATAGCGCATCCCACCTGGGACAAAAGCACAGGCCGTCATATTTTTAGCATGTGCGTGTGTTCACGTCAACCCAGGAGACCTTAGCACTAAAGCAGTTTTAACTAAACAGTTTTAACTAAATCTGAATCTACAATACGAGATAATACAGGTCAAATGTATATACATGAAGACATTAATTCAGGGTTTTGGATTTAGGTGAATTATCACCATCTGTGGTGGTGGCTCATATGTTATGTATCTTCGAGAGCCCAGCCAAAACCTTGAATTATACCCTCATTAGAAATAAATATTTAATCTTTCACTACTATAATAGAGAATGATGCAGATAGTTTATATTCAGAGTAATAGCACATAGCAGACAATGTCAGCCATTTCCTCATTACACCAATGTTTTAATGTTCCTTCATGTATAGACATAAGACACTCAGTACTGTGTATGTTTATTACGTCCACTTGTAAATAATGGGTTGTGTCAACTTGTTTCTCTCTCTTCCCACTCACTGATGACCATCTTGAGGCACTGTGGGTTGTCCTGGATGAGGGGCTCAGCCTGCACCGTCTTGGAGAGGAAGGTTTTAGAGACCAGAGGAAAGCGAACGCACCCCAACACCTCCACCATGTACCGCTGTCTGTTACACACATCGTACTTCAGCCAGCGCACTGCTGCGTCGTAAATCTAGACACAATTGCATGCAACAAAGCATGTGGGAACATCCAGATTAAAAGGTGGTATTGTTTTTAGCCAGAGTTTATCACTCAGCTTTGTCCTGATGTGATACACCCATTTATTTGATAATCCAAGTTGTAAATAAGTACATATTACTTCACAAAAAATGGACTTATCTTTTTATTTAATATGAATGTCCCCGAACTTAGGCACTAAAATACCAACAGTTTCTATGACCACCTCAGACAATTTTTTTTTCCATTTAAGCATATTTTAAAAGATTATGGCACAAAAGAAATGAAACATACAGTATAGTCGAAGAGTGTATACATGTGTACCTGTGCCTCGGCACGGACAGTGAGTTTGTCCTGGTGCAGAAGGTGTGTGAGCTGTTTAACGTCCAGTTGCAGGAACTCGTCCAGTTTGTAGACTTCAGTGAAGTGGAGCTCGAAGAAGTCCTCTGCTGCTGCCTTCAGCTCAGGACAGTCCATACAGTCTGCCAGGGAGGAAATACCTGCAGGAGAACATACAAAGATACAGTCAATCTAATGAGTTACATGATGTGGCAGGCCTGACCCAAACACATATGTGGGGAAATAACTTTAATATTTAAATGAACAAAAATGCTTTTGATGTTACATACCAGGCACAATGACCAATCTAAGCTGGAATTGTTGGCCCTTAGTAGTTTAATACTTGAAGATGGTAACTCAAAAAATGAAGGACCAAAGGGCTCCTCAAACTGTGGGATAAAAGCAAATGAGATATGATTTAATGTGGATTGTTTTTCTGTTCTTACCAAGGCAGTTTGTTGCATCAATTTGTCCTTTGAGGAACTCCACACACATCTTCTTCACAGGCTCAATCTGGTACTGGTTGGCTGCATCCAGCAAAGACTGGACGTTACTGCTGTTCACTGAGATCCTGACACACACACACACACACACACACACACACACACACACACACACACACACACACACGTGTGGTGTTTCTGATGAAATTTTGTGAAAGTAACAATTAAAGGGGATGGTCTAATCTGCTGTGAGTTTAGCAGCACCCCACAGTCCTATAGGTAAAAAAAAAAAAAACAGTTGCCCTGTATGCTTCGAAATGAACACTCCTATGTGTCAAGATTTACTCTCTACTTTTAGCCAAGATTCTTACCGAGCTGTGTATATAAATTCAATCAACAGCTCAATGATCTCAGGCTCGGCACTCCTGAGCTCCACCTCGTGGGACATCGACTCCATCATTCTGGCTGGAGGTAAGGAAAAACAGAGGTAGACTTAATGGAAAATGGAAACATGCCAACAAAACATGACGACATGAAATGTTTTTCCTGCTATGCTTGGAAACAGCTTGGGGAGCACTGCATAATTAATAATCTGACATTCCAAAAACATAATGTTATAATAGAAATAACACTACCCCTATAGCAGCAGAAGCAATCTTCTAACTACTGTGGTCCCCTTTGGCTCAATCTGTACATACATAGATATCAAGCGTGTGTGTCTATCCTGTCAGTGGTTGTGTGTTTTTGGTTCCACACTTACTGGTGAACATGAGACTGAAGAAGTGGCTTGCTGCAGCCAACACTACTCTGTGGGCAGGAAAGTGTTTCCCCTGAACCACAAGGGTCACATCACAGAGAGTACCCTGAATAAAACAAACACACACACACACAGTTAGAGAGTATCAAGACAAGGAGGGACACACACTCACAGTAAACGCCTCATGTCAAGCCATGTTACAGACATACACTCTTGTCCTCTTTTGTATTTTCTCTCTCACACACCTGTTTCCTCAGGTTGTTCATGACTCCCATGATGCTAGACAGCTGTCTGTACTCCTCTTTGGTAGCACACTTCCTTTCGCTCTTCTTCTTGGCGCTTGCAGCCTTCTCTGTAGAGGCCACCCCTGTCATGTCTGCCTGATTAATGTAATCTGTTCAGTTTAAATTAAACAACACTTTTAGCGCCACTGCCAGCAGTGTGCGGCTGCAGTCTCTTTGTTGTGGCTCACTTGCTCGCTAGCAGACAGCAGCTTGTTGTAATTTTATGAACTAAAAAGCCGCCAGTTTGACGGCAGATTCTTCTTGAAACTCGTAGAGAGAAAGTCATAAAGAAAACAATAAAGATGAACTTGCTGTCATGTCAAATAGGGATAAAACAGGTTAGCGAAGTATATCTTGTAAGCTAAAACTCTTCAGAGCTCGGGGTGTGTTGTTTGCTTCTTCTTCTTATTCGTCTTCTTTGGGTTTTAACGGCAGCTTACATCCCTAATGTTCCACTACTGCCATCTTCTGGAGTTAGTTAACTCATGTCAGATTGTTCATAGATTTTCCTAATCAGTCCTATTCTCATTAGGAGGCTGACCAAGCATCTTCTGACTTATGCCTAATGTCCCTTTTCTCTACGCATGCTATTTACTCCTGCACCTGTTTATCCCAAATCGTTTCCTTTCTTCCATCATGTCCTTTCTGTCTGATATAGGCTACATACTTCCTGCAATAACAAGCACATGCAGCGATCACAAAAAAACACTAAAATGTGATGTGTGCTGTTCAGGTTGCTGCCTGTGTTTTGTTCTGTTGAGTTACTTTTTTCCCTCTCTGTTTCTTCAATAATTTCTCCCCCATATTATTTATATTATGGTCACACTTCAATATCATTTGTATTATTGTTAATTACTTTTGCTATGTTATTTAATTACATATTATTCAATCTAATTTCACGTCAATTACTTACTTACATTACAAACATTTTCGTACTATGACCACCTCACTTTACTTTACTTTACAATACTTTTTATATAATGCCACTTTACATTCATTCAGTACTTTTTGCACATTGTCTGTTGTTTGGCCTGTTGTTTGTTTGTTTGTTTGTTTTTATTGTGGAAAAACTGCTGCTGTAACAAGTGAATTTCCCCATTGTGGGATGAATAAAGTATTATCTAATCTAATCTAATCTAATTCTGTACCTGTTCTGTGTAGTCCAGTCATTTTATGAAAAAAGGTTGAACAAATTGCAACAGAAGCAAACTCATCTGATTTTGTATCCTCAATATGTCCTGAGTAAGGGAAAAAAAGCCCCGAAGAATCCCATTAGGGGAAAATTTCGAAAAACGGTTCCATTCAGACCTTAACATTAGGTCTTTTACTGACTCCAAACAAAGATGGAACAGAAGTGTGATGCCTCACTCTGTAGCTAAAACAGAGAGCTCAACACACAGGGTGAAAAGAGGAGCTGCAGCGATGTGCAGTACAACAAATATATGGTGTTTTTTGAAAATTAAACCATGTAAACGTATTCTGGTACAACCTCAAAATACAATTATGGACCTGAAAATGAGCATAATATGAGCACTTTAATGCTCATGGGTAGGCCAAATGGGTTCCATTCAGACCTTAACATTAAGTCTTTTACTGTTATATGTCAACAAGATTCAACAAGACATTTCCACCTGGCTATACCCAATGTTTAGATCTGTTGTGGTATTTATTATTATATTTTATATATTATTATATTGTTAACAAACAATTTCAAAAAACTTGTAATACATTTTATGTTTGTCTTGATGTAAGTAATCAACTCAGTAATTTTCATGGTGATATCTAAAGGTTAACATTTTTACCCTATTCACGTGAGAAAAAGAATGAATAGCCTAGGCTATATTTGTGTCTTTTTCGAAACTTTCCTCTAATGGGATTCTTCGGGGGCTTTTTTCCCCTACTCAGAACATATTGAGAATACAAAATCAGTTGAGTTTGCTTCAAGGTTGACCCCCATTTTGTCTTAAAATGACTGGACTAGTGGCATATATAAAGCTTTGGTTGAAGATACTCGCGTTCGCCCTCTACCGACAGATGTGACAAATTACACATTGATCGCAGGATTGCGGAACTGATTAATTTATCCTTCAAAACTGTTTGTAGATGTAATAAATATGTTCTGGTATTTAAAACATACCACTTTAGTTGTTTGATCCTTTGGAAGAGCAAATTTGAGATGTTATATCTAGAAATAGATACAGTTATGGCAACAGCCGAGTTTTGTTTACCTCGCTGCAGCTCACCTGTAGGTGCACCTGTAGGCCTATGACGCTCATATCTGTTCAGCAATCCAGAAAACATAACCAGGAAGAAAAGTTTGACAGGAGTCGCATGACGTTGACGTAATGTGGAATGTGAGGACTACAGATGCATTGTCAGAAATAATTGACCTGAAAACAAATTGAGAGACCCCAGAGCTGCAGAAAAATGCTCCGTTTTCTCTGCAGTTGCTGCTTCTCAAGTGAAAACTCCGTCAACGAGGTAGGCTACGTGTTTATTGTTTTTTTATGTAAATGTGAATGCGTTTTATTCGAGTTCAGACGAGAAACTTGATCACTGCTTTGCTTCAGTGAGATTAGCCTGTTGGATGAACCTGCTAGTCTAATTTAATGTAAGAATGGTGAGGACTACACCCATTATGAAAATGTTATGTATTTGAATCAGGCTAATGCAGTCCCTGTGAGAGTATTTGTCATGGTGTCTTACAAGACAAGAAATGGTAATCAAAATCACTATAGTTGTATTGTTCTGTTACAAATATAAAGTGCAGAGATACAGAATCGTGACATATATAAGGTCTTCATAAAGGCAGGAATGAACCACAGAACTTTGAACTTGAAATACATGTATTTTTGTTTTAAACACTTGGTTGGTGCACTGACTTTATGACAGAGTCATTACATGTGTCCAGGTGAACACAAGCCTTATTATTACTTTATGTCTCTTTCTGAAAAGTACCAGTTAAAAACAAAAACATTCTATGTAAAGGAAACAAACAACTCTGATTCCTATTTCAGAGACAGCCTCTCCTGCACCCCACACCATCTGACCCGAATGAAGCTAGATCAGCCAGGCAGACCCGGCCAACACACAGTAGTACACAATCTCTCTAAATGTTAATATGTCTGTCTCTCAAACCTGTACATTTCTAATGCATACAATTACGGATGAATTTGAACTGCATGCATTCTGTGTGTGTGCCTGTTGTGTGATACTTTTTTCCCCTCCCAGATGCACGGATCGTGATGCGGATTGGCAGGCTGGTGATGAGGCAAGTGTGTGTGCCAGAGTTGGACCAGAGGTTTTCTGACATAGCCGAGACCTTCAATGAACAGCACGAGCGCTATGAGGCCATGGTCCGACATATCACCAACCTGCGTCAGAGCTACGGCTGTAACCAAAATGATACATTGGCTTTAACCGAATGTGTGGGGATGATCAGAGATGAGCATGGTAAGTGATCCACTCAGAGCTCCCTGCCATAAAGGCATCATGATGACAGGTTTCCTGGCTTAAATGTTCTGTTTTCTTTTGTTTCTCTGTTTCAATCTCCATCTCTCTCCACTTCCAGAGGCCAGGTACAGGGTCTCCCTTAAGATGAAGGGCTATGACTTCTCCCTCAATGTGGTTCCTGTGGGCAAAAGTGAGGAGGAACCACTGCCTCCACATCTGTCATTGGCTCAGGATGAAGTGAAGGGCACTTGTGAGAGCGCCAAAGCCATCATCTCAAAAGGTACCACACTTCAAGAGTTGATTGGCTGGCTGCTGCGTAGCAAGAATCAAATGGCTGAGCAGGTGAAAGGGGCTGCAGCAACTTACCAGGAGCAAGGAAGACTGAATGAGAACCTGGAGGAGAACCTGAGGGAAGTGAGAAGGGCGAAGGAGTTGTTGCTGGGATATAAACAACGGGCCGGGGAAGTCCTCACTGAGGCTGCACAGATAGCAGGGGCTTATTTGTAGTTCATGCGCATTTTAGATACTTAATTTGAATCGAACAATAACAATATGCAGTACACTCTTTGAACATTATGCACACACAGAATGTCATGCATGTATTTAAATGTACCAAGTATACTCTCTGCTTTGCAGGCCATTGCAGCCTCTATCATGTTTGTTATAAGAACACAAAGACTAACGATGATATCTGCCTTTTTTTTAAATAAAGATTAAGATAGGACAGCTGAAGACATGAAAGGGGAGAGAGAGCATGCATGACATGCAGCAAAGGGCTGCATGTCAGAGTTGAACCCAGGCCCGCTGGGTCGAGGAGTAAACCTCTATAGGGGCACCCACTCTACCAACTGAGCTATCCGGTTGCCTGTATGTCTGCCTTTTAAATGCTTAATTTTAATAAATATAGCAAAGACTCACTTTAACACTTAAAATATGTTGTCTGTGTAAAAACTTACATTGCATTGCAGACTCACTTTACTATTCCAACTGTTGCTCTTCCATTCATATTCCTCAGATTTAGTCTGTTTCTCAGAAATTGCACTACATTGATAAAGATTCCCTTAATTCCAGAGTCAATAATCAAAATAATGTATGCATTCTTTAGAAATGTGTACCTGATTAGACATTTTTTTTTAGCAAAATTTTGACACAAGAAAGATTGTGCAGGAGTTTTCTGGTTGTGAACGGCACTGGATAATACGTACATATATACAATTTTCTATAATGCAATAGAGGACAGTACACAATCTCCTATAGCAGCAATAGACATTGGACCAGAGGTTTGTTGTGATTGTGCTTGTAGTGTTTTGTTATTTTAACATTCAGAGGAAACATTTGCTAAATATTATCCACAAAAGCCCATGCATTTATCAACTGATTAAAACCGCAGCTTTCCATCTGCTATTAATGTGAAAGCAGACAAACACATGGTCATATGCCATCTTGATAATTAATTTTGGAAAATCCATTGTTCCAGAGGTCATTGTCAAGTGGTCATGCATTATTTATCAGATGGAGACAGTTTTAGAGTCCTGCTTTTGCCTTATAAACTTTACAGATTCATTTGGCATAAAGTATGTAAGGATGTGGTAGGTAAAACCTGACAATTAGTTGCTTTGTTGCTTTGTTTTTTTTATATGTTTAATAAAGGAAAACTGTATTACGTATGTCTTTCATGACTGACTACAACAAAATGGTTAAAATATTGTAACTGATTATGTTCATAATTATGTCAATATATTTTAATCAAACGAATCAAAGGCAGTTGCTGACAAAAGCTCATTCAACTTCAATGTATATGCTGCAGTGTAATCAATTATTCTTACAATGCAATCATACACCAACTGTCAATAAATTACTTATTAATGTGATTAATTAAAACCATTGTAATCTCTGGTAGCTAAATCGGCTGTCCAAGAGCAGTGACTGACAGCGACAACCTACCATGATCGTGGAAATTATTAATTTGCAACCTATAGTCTAATTTGTTTGGATGCTGCGTTCAGGGGGTGCGGCAGCTGGATTATGTCGTGCTCACTCATTGGTTCAGACACCTGTCACTCCGTGGAGCTCGAGTCCTCTCGTCTAAGGTAGTCTGAGTGGAGAAAGTAATGAAGATGGAAGGATCTGATGTTGAGGAAATATTGAGGAGATTAACGGAGTAGCGAAGTGATAGATGTTTACTCATCTTGTCGGAACAATAGAGGACAGCGATACTAGGAAATTGACAGATAGCATGCACGTAAGTAAACAGTAACTTCTTCAGTTTTCTTGGTGTCGCGCCTTAGCCGCGTTAGCTAGCTAACTAACTGTTAGCTAATCTGTAAGCAACCGAGTTGACAGCTCGAAGTCATTCAGCAAGCCGAGACAGAGTGTGTGACGGCAAAAAGGATTCATTTACAGTATCTGCCTTAGAGCTACTGGTTAAAAAATACTATATGTTTAGATACCATATGTTTATATTATATTATATGGCTGGGGAAGCTAATGCTTACTATTGAGCGACTAGTGAGACAGCATGTCACGTTGTTTCAACGCAAGCTGTGTGACCAATTGTCATTGTGGCAAACTAGCTTGTTAGCATTGACCATAGTTACTACTTTAATTAGATTTACCTAGATAACATGAAATAAAACAGCAGTCAAGATGGGAAGGTCCCTTAATACAGTATGTTAAGCAAACGAGCTTTTCATTGCACCAAATTTTCTACTGTAGTAGACCACGTCACATTTGTCACATAAACAGACTTTGCACCTGCTGACTTCATCCTGTTTATTAACAGCTGTAAGTGTGTTAGGTCTCTCAGGACCTTGTTAACATACTTGCTCCGTGTGTGCGCAGATCAGTTTGGCAGGAGCACAGAAACCACTGCAGACTGTTATGTTAATTATAATGCGATGTTGGGATTTTTCTAATAGCCATCATGTGACGCATCTTTCCTCTGTACCACTCAGCCAGTTTTTTATTTATTTATTTTTGGGGTTAAGGGCCTTGCTCAAGGGCACCTCAGTGGTGGTAATGAGGGAGGGACAAGCGCTGCTCTTTCACTTTCCCCTCCCAGATTTTTATCCTGCCGGTCTGGGAATTGAACCGGCGGTCCCAAGCTCGCTTCTTTAACCTTTAGGCCACCACTGCCCCACTTCCTGTACAGAGGCTTGCAAAAGTATTCATACCCCTTGAACTTTTCCACATTTTGTCAAGTTACAACTAGGGCTGGGCGATATGGAGAACATCAGATAACACAATATTCTTGACCAAATACCTCGATATCGATATTGCGGCGATGTTACAAGGTTGACAATTGGTGCTTTATCAAAATATCTTCACACTTAGATTTTTGTTAAATAATCACCAGTAATGTGGACATAATGTCTAAGTGGGGAAAAGGCAAATAATAGAACAGCTATAACAGTCTGGTAAGTTCAGAAAAGTACATTACTGTAATGCAGCCTTTAAAACCAGTAAAAGACAACACTTATGTCATATCAGGATATTACGATGTCCAAACTCTAAGACCATATCTAGTCTCATATCAATATCGATATACTGCCCAGCTCTAGTTACAACCACAAATGTAAATGTATTTCATTGGGATGTTATGTGATAGACCAACACAAAGCGGCGCATAATTGTAAAGTGGAAGGAAAATGATACATGGTTTTAAATTTTTTTTACAAATAAAAAACTGAAAAGTGTGGCTTTTTACACATGCGCGCGCATGTGTAAAAAGTATGCTTAGGCTTGTTAATGTGAGGCATTCATGGCTGCTAGTGTCCTATGTCTCTCTAAATGCTTTTTGACAGTGAAGCCACGGAGCAAAAAGATCGCATGGGCTCTGTTGTCATCCAGCATCACAGCTAGTCACACATGCCTGCGGTTTCATGAAATATACTGGCAATGAAAGCATTGCAGTCCATTTGATTTAATTATGCACCCAATTCTAGAACCAGCACAATATAGGTGAAATACAGACGTTGATTTCCCCAGCAAAAGAATGTTTTTGTAAGCAGAGATACCAGTAAATGTTACCAGTGTTCACACACGCTTCACACACCCTGGGTGAAGCAGCCTGAAGAGTAGCCATCCTCCTCCTTTCTCCCACCACCACCACCACCGGATCGAGGGGGCATCCCAGGACAGAGCTGGCCTTCTTAACCAGTGGTATTTAAATGTGAAATCCGAGGGCTGAGAATTAATAGATTAGGAGAGAGTTATCCAACTGTGGCAAGGAAAGCTGAGATAAATGGAGAGAAAAGCGATATAAAAGAGAGCGTTAAAATTTAAAAAATCAGTGGACTTTTTAGGCTCACTTGCAGCAGGAAGACAGGAAATTGAAGGGGCGAGATGAGGGACGAAGATGCATCACTGGCTTAGAGGCAGCGGAGAACAGAGCGTAGGCTGCTATAAGAGGATTCCTTCTTGTCAGATCTCTGTATCTGTCTCCCTCAGCAGCAGAAATCACACACACAAGCCACAGGCTGTTGTCATGTCTACTTAGCTACTGTGTGTGTGTGTGTGTGTGTGTGTGTGTGTGTGTGTGTGTGTGTGTGTGTGTGTGTGTGTGTGTGTGTGTGTGTGTGTGTGTGTGTGTGTGTGTGTAAAAGATGAGAAACCCCCCCCCCCTTCCTTTAAGCTATAAGCAACCTGCTATTGAAGAAGACCAGGGGGGAGAGCAAGGTGGGAGGCGATGATGCAACAAGGGTTAACCTCAGGCCAAGATAGTCCAAGTAAAGAATATAGCAACGGAGAGCATGAAAAAGATGTGATGTGAACTGAAGAGAGATGTCAAACCAAAATGCTACTATCCTAGTGAATAAACGGTGTAAAGAGCCTTAGCACGGTCGGTGAACACGAGGCCATGTGAAGCTGTGAGCTCTGGGCATGTTAGAGGCTCTGCTCTTTATGCCCATGGTTATATAACCCTGCCACCACATTTTATTTTGACACTGCACAGCTCTCCAAAATAGACCATTAACAGCTTTTGCTTTCATTTAAGTTAAATCAAGCTTGGAGCCACTGGTCCAGCTTGTCGACAGTTGACCTAGTTTGTAGATTTTGGGTGGAGTTGTGTTGGTACAGTTCCTGGTTCTGACATTGTTATGGTGATTGCAGTTAAACAGTTTATTAGTTGTTAGGGTGTGTCAGTACGAGAGTTAAGGATATCCTCAGCTGATGATAGTTCAGGTTCATTTCAGCTTAGTTGATCTACTTTCTCTCTGTGGCTTTAACTCGTTGAGGGCTTAGTAAGGTTGGTGTCATTGTCATTACTAGCCTAACCAGTATACTTTATGTTGCTTGCGCCCTGCACGACAGGAAAAAGCAGCTCGGCAGCTCTGTCGCTCTCAAAACCACCCACTTTGTCTTTCTCTCTGCTTCCTTTTTTCCCTCCATTTAAGCCTTCAGTCGTATTGGCCTCTCACTTCCTGAAAAAAGAAGGTTCCTAAGCATATGTGTAATAGGAAATGAGGTAATGAGCAGGGAGATGTGTGTGTGGGGGTGTGTGTGTGGGGGTGGTGGTGGTTGCGGGCTGGCCCCGTTATTCATTCTCACTTGGAATCACTTCGGTTCTCTGGAAGCTTTCCCAGACAGGTTTGTTCTGACTTTACCACTGAGCCCTGGAACACACACTGTGGTTTTTGTATTAATCTATGTATGAAGTGTGAATGTTTTTTTGTTGTTGTTTTTTTCTTTACCTTGGGTGTTTTGCCGTAACTCTGTCAGGTAGGGCTGCAACTAACGACTAATTTGACTAATTTTCTCGTCAACAAAACACTTTTGAGTTATTCATCCCTTGGGTTGTCATACAGTGCATTCCTTTCATCCCTAATTCTATACATATTTTTTTAATCTCTCTAATTTAGTAAGCCATTGATCTCTGCTCTTTTCATGTTCCTGTACTGCCTTTCTGTCCCTCGCCTGTATCTACTTCTTCACTTCATTGGTTTGTTACTCAGCAGCCACTTATCCTTAACACTGGTTTATTTATGTGTGTTTGTGCTGGCCAGTGTGGTTGAGCTGCACAGAAGAAGCTTGCCACCTGCTGAATCATTTGTAGTATGCTCTCTCGCTATTAATTTCTGTTATGATTCTGTGAGTCCATAATGACTTAGAGATTGCTAACATTAGTTAACTAGACTAAGACGGAAGACAACCCTCTGCCTAATAACATGATTACGCTCTATAGTGTCCTCTCAGGGCAATTGGTTTGTTATTTTCCTCCACCAGTTGCTTGTGCCTGTCTGCAGTGTGTCAATCAAGCCTAGACATCTTCAAGACAGGGCATTTTGTGCTGTTTGTACTGCTGTCTCTTAAACACGGTTTGGACGCAGTTTCAGATTATCATCAACATTTTCAGTGGTGAGTCAAATGCATTGTAAGGGTGATGGGTGGGCGTTGTTACGCTATTTTTGATGTTGTTGTTGTTGTTGCTGCTAGGGCTAAAAAAGAAAGGATTAGTTGTTTAACGGTGCACTATGAGTTCCTGCATGGTCACTTCTGTTGACGTTCCAAGTAAATTCCAAACAAACCAGAGCAAGCTCGCCCCTCCCCCCATGTTTCCGTAACTGTCATGACTAACTGTCACTAACCCCCAACCCTTCCCCAACCATCTTGTCTGTGATTGGCTGGAGTGGTTTGTTGTATTTTGGTGCACAGCCTGTGCCTCTAGTGTTTGATTGACGTTTACGACCCCTGTGTTGTCTCCAGAGACCGGGCTTTTTCACAGTGTGTTCAGGGGGCAGGCAGCTAGCGGCTCAAGGAGAGATGCCTACGATTTCAGACAAAAATGAAATTGCGCTGAAACCATGCAGGAACTCATAGTGAAAATTAATCTGCGACAATTTTGATAATCAGTTTAATCGTTTAGGTTATTTTTTTAAACGCAATATCTTGGGCTTTAGGAAATTTTGATGGGTGTTGTTACTTTTTACTACTTTGTTACATTGGATATACATTGGAGTGAAAATAATTTTAAGTTGCTGTCCTAGTTGCTAACTCTGGCTGGCACTAAAAATGTTTATAATATTAAGCATATTTGACCTTTAACTTGTAAAGATGACATGCCCCAGATGCCAGCATGGACAGAGTTGACCTTTTTAAAAGTGACTTTATAGGAAGAGAACCCTTCCTCTTACAAGACTGACTCATCCACATTCTAATCACAGCCTTAATTCAGTGAGCCTGTCATTAAAACGCTGGCTTTGGATATCGCTGTCATCCTTGTAGTCTTCACCAGCATGAAAGAATGGAACAGCAGACCACACAAAGAACTACTTTCTCTAAATGGAGGCTATTCGGCTTTATAATCCTTGCCCATTTCATGAGTCACTGGCTCCCCTCCCCCCCTGTCATTTCTGTCATTGGTACAGTCCATAAATAGACACCTGGCTGCCATGGAGGGACCAGGCACCAGAATAATACAACATAAAGCATTTGGATGTGTGAAAGACGATAAGGGAGTAGGGAGTAGGGAAGACGGGGAACGAGAAATGATACTTGTTGGTGGATGACCGGAGAGAGAGAGAGTGTGTGTGTGTGTGTGTGTGTGTGTGTGTGTGTGTGTCATCCACTAAGTGAAGTGTTGGAAGAGTTTTAAAAGGTGGATTTATGCCACCTTCAGCTCAAATCTGAGCATTTTTCTGCACGACAAGTGTGCACATAGAAGGACTTTTCCTCCCTCTTTCTTGTTCTCAGACTCTGTTACCAGACATACCAAACATGGACTTTGTTTGTGCATTCAACGACCAATTTATCCTCGTGCTTGCATTTTTAGAGCACAGACACGACAGAGCACAGACATGCATAACCCGCAGTGAAAACAGAGTGCTAGTGGGAAACAGATAATCCATCAGGGATGCATAGAGACTGTGTCCTGCTCCCAAGCAGAAAGCACAAGAGTCACAGTGCATAGTTGGTTAAGGTGACCCAAGTACATGACCAGGACTGCAACTACTGATCAGTCTTTCTCTTTGTTTGTGCTACAGCCACCCAAACAAATACTGTTCTGTGTTGTCATCGTCCCCACATTGTGGTCGATATTTTGAAATCCGGTTAAAACTTCCCATCTTAATTTAGTTTTTCTGATAGATTTCTGTCTCTCTGTTTCTATTATCTTCTTTCTCCCTTTGTCTGATGTGACTGCAGCACAACAGTGTCGGACAGAAACCGGCAGATGCTTGCTTTATTAAAACATACGGAGATTAAAAATAACATTGAGAGCAAACAAAACCCTGTCCAGATAATAAGCAAGATAATGTAGGGTAACATTGGATGTTCAATAGAAAAAGCTACATATATACAAGTTGACTGCTTAGACGAGGAAAGAGAGAAGTTCAGATGCCGTAAGTGCTGTGATGGATAGCAAGGCAATATTAAAAAAGAAGGTAATTTATTTCAGTTTCACCATGACTCAGTGTTGGCTAAAGCCTTTTCCATATGTCTCATTTAAAGACATGTACATGTGGAACTGTACAGCCTGTTTAACAAGCATCACATTCTACTGTGCCACATTTAGTTTTTCTGATCAGTGCTTCAACAGTTAAACCTGCCAGGCTTCCCTGTGTGGGTGATTTTTCGATTTGAGAGCCCCGAGTTGAGAATAGGTTGGGTCCTTGCTGCAGAGGTGTGTGTCTGGAGAGGAATGAGAGGGAAACGGGAGAGCGAGAGGGGAGGAGCCTGTATAGGTGTAATGGGGAGGTTGAACTGGGATCCAAAGCACTGGATGACGTTCTGTATCGGGCACAGCTAGAGTTGTTCCCTGAAGCCTTGTTGGTACGTGCAATCGTGTTTTCCTTCCTTCCTGACCTGTAGAGAGAAAGTGTGTGTGTGTGTGTTATATTTGCTGTGTGACAATAATTATGCAGTGTGTGTTTATACAGTATTTCTTTCTCTTGTAGGTAGAGGTGACTCCACTGCAGATGAGGGAATATGTTGGCTATGGACCAAGGAGTGGTGGAGGAATGGCTGTCAGAATTTAAGGTAGTCTGTGTGTGTGTGTGTGTGTGTGTGTGTGTGTGTGTGTGTGTGTGTGTGTGTGTGTGTGTGTGTGTGTGTGTGTGTGTGTGTAAAAACCAATATAAGTAAGTACATTCTTTGCTGCTGCTTATTATTGGCAACATTTCTTCCACACACACAAACACATTCTAAAGTGCAAAAGTCCATGCACCTACTCAAACATGAGCACTCACCGATATGTTACTGCTTCCAAAGACAAGGCTCTGTGATAATAAAGGAGCGGAAGGGAACTTCCTGTGTGAACATATGAGGACCTACGTGTCATCCTTTCTTAAAGGAGACTTCACAGTGAATCTGACTGCAGCAAATGTGAAAGAAATGCATGAAAGTCGTGCTAATTCATACCTCTGTTTAGTTCCGATGTTGAGACGGCAGTAAGACGAGTGCTTAGGGACCGTTTACAAACTACAACACCGAAAAGAGATGCAACAAAAATATTTATTAATTTAATGATTAAATAAGGTAGTGTCTCCAAACTTACCTCAATTATAAATTGTCTCCTGCTAGTTGTACTGCAGCACTTCACTTTTAAAAAATAAGCATATGCCTATTTTTGAAAATATTTTTGTTGTATCTCTTTTCGGTGTTGTAGTTTCTAGACGGTCCCGAAGCACTCGTCTTGCCGTCTCAACACCAGAACTAAACAGAGCTGAATTAGCACGACTTTCATGCATTTCTTTCACATCTACTGAAGTCAGATTCGCTGTGTTCATTCGGAAGGAATCACTTCACATGGGTAGGCACTTTTAATGACATTTTGAACATGTTAAGAGGCTAAAAGCATGTTTAAAATGTGCCCTGTTTCAGTCTCCTGGGTGCAAACTGTAGCAGGAAGATAACACTGTGTAGGCAGCACCGATTGTTTTCGTTTTTCTCGCTACTGACAGCACTCCAAATTTACAAACAGCTACGTGTTGAAAGACCGGAATTCTCCTTTTAATGAAATTGACCTCTAAACGCAAGCATATTTATGTGACTGACAGCTTTTGTAGATGCTATCACTGCCTGCTTTAGACGCTTTCAAAATATCGTTCAAAATTAAACAATGTATTGCAAATTTAGACACTACATCAACTAATGTTTGGCTGTCCAGAACTCACTTCTCAACTTGTCATGCTATGTTTTTATTTTTAGAATATTAGTAAGCCAGTTAGTGTATCAAACTGCTGTTTGTGTGTATGTGTTTCAGACCCTCCCTGACAATGCTGTGTCCACTTATGCCGCCTCACTCAAAGACAAAGGTGCCCTGGTCCCCGCACTCTACAAGGTCATGCGAGAGAACTACAGCGATGTATGGACACACACTTTAATATTTGTATTCATGTAAACATTATCTTTTGTAAAAACCTGACCACACAACCTTTTACCAACACTTTGAGCATTGTGTCATGTTTCCAGTGCCACCATTTACCTGTAATTATTATTTTTTGTACACATCCTGATTATCTTATATTCTTATGTCGTATTGTTTTTTTGGTCTGCCTGACTGTCCAACACACTGTATTTCCCAAGTACTGCTGTGCATCTTACCAACATTGATCTACCAAACGCAAAATGTGTTACAGTTACAGTGGCAGTTGCTGTCTGCTGTTTTTTGTAGACTGATGTCAGGATGTAACCATATGACCATGTTTTGGGTTTTCCGTCATTCCCAGTTGCTGGAGCCAGTGTGTCACCAGTTGTTTGAGTTTTACCGAAGCGGTGAGCCGCAGCTGCAGCGTTTCACACTACAGTTCCTACCAGAGCTCCTGTGGAGCCTCCTGTCCGTCAGCGCAGCCAGAGACCCTCACACATCCGGCTGCATCGAGGCCCTGCTGCTGGGCATTTACAACCTGGTAGGGGAGAGGATGAAGTGTGTGGGTGTGGGTGTGTGTGGGGGGCTGCTCGATGATGGAAAAAATATAATCACGATTATTTTGGTCAATATTTAAATCACGATAATTTAACACGATTGCTCGTTGACTTCTGGAAAGATGTTGCAATTATTGAACTTAAAAAACAGTGGAAAAAGTTAAATAAATCAACAGTTAAAAAAAAAAACTTTTTCATTCAGAACACAAGAGAAAATAAGAGTTTACTTGCAAAACGTAATGAACGAAATAATTGTTTTTCTCGATGATTCGGGGAAAAATGTGAATCACGATTTTTTAGTTTAGAATTGATGTCGCGATTCTCTGCCACGATTCTTTTCTCACAGAGTGTAATGTTTATTGCACACATGAACAATGACAAAACAAAACAAATTGGCAGTACCAAACAGAGATTTATGTTGGCACCTATAACACATTGTGCATCACCACACGCCTGTATACATAGAGGTTTCAATGAATAAAGAACAGTACATACTGGCCATTTAAGTACAGTAGGCTACCAAAAATAGTGACATATAACACATTGAACTAAATATGGCCCTGATACAGGCTCTATCTGAACTCCTTGAACATGTATTTACATAATTAAAACATGTTAATGTCAAATGCTTTCAATAAATTAATTGAAGGAGAAAGAAAAAGAAATGATGAAACCTCAAAATTAAATCGTGAATCGAGATTGCGATTTTATAACGATTTATTGTGCAGACCTATCACAATCACGATTACATTTTGATTAATTGCACAGCCCTAGTGTGTGTGTGTTACATTTTTAACACCACCTCCTTATGTCACAAGTGATATGTTTATTTATTGCCAATAGAGGAGAGACGCTCTTGCTAATAGCAATGTTTCCAGTGCGATGAATGTAAGGTAAGAAAAAGCCCTACGAAAAGGACCTTGATCCTTAGCAAGTGGGTGTAATCATGCAGTTCCAGAAGCAGGGGACTAAACTGCTCAACTATTTCTAGGATCTGTGTCATGTGTTTTGAAAGATTGCTTTATGCACTTTCTGCCTTGTTATGCATGGAGAGTGGCAGGAAATATGGGTTAGAAAAAGAGGAATTGAAACACAGTGACTTCCCCAATACACAATATGGATGGGTTGCACCTTGCAAATGCCCTTAAGCTTCCCATAGAGAGATGCCAGCACTAGTAATTATTATGAAAGATTGTTGGCTCTCGATGTTCTACCTATCAGCAAAGCGTCCCCTCACTTCCTCTCTGAGTAGCAGAATAGGTCAGCTGTCACTCAACACACTGGCTGTCTCTAATTAATGTGTTTGACATTAACATGCACACAGGGGACATTAAACCCCCGGGGTTTGTGCGTGCATGCTCACACAGTATACACACAAATAAGCAAACGCACATACACTAGCAGACCGATTTGGGAAACCGAGACCCTGAGGTCCACACACAAACGCCCACACACAACAGATGAGTGTGCTTGAAGAGATAAGCACACACTCTAGAGGTTTAAGGCACACACAGAAAAAAGCTTCTGTTTTTCCCGCCCACAGAAATGTTTTCTCATTGTCTTCCTGTCTTTCTCTTTCATAGGAAATAGTTGATAAAGATGGACAAAGTAAAACATTATCTTTTACCGTCCCTTCCCTCTCCAAACCCTCAGTGTACCATGAGGTGAGAAACACACAAACACACACAAATCGTTTAATTGGCTTTTGCAAAAATGTTCAGTTTAAAAACTTCATCTTCAACTCTCCACCTCCAGCCTTCAGCCATCGGCTCCATTGCCCTTACAGAAGGGGCACTAGCCAATCATGGGCTGAGCAGGGTGGTGTACAGCGGACCACACCTCCAGAGAGAGACCTTTACTGCACAGAACAGGTAAGAGGCTTGATGGGGGCCCACGTTCCAAAGTCCGCAGGGAGAGTGGTGATGTGTCAGTAAGGTACCAGGCTGCCAGTCTGCCTGCTTAGAATTGGCAGCAAACACCAGACAACAACCAGATAGAAACACACATTAAGGAGGTTGAACAGTCTGACAAAGAAGCACTGATCAGTAGCCAAATCATTTTTCACTGATAAAAATCCAGTAATCTTTCAAACACTGCCTCTTGAATTATAAGCAGTCAAATTGTTGTTAGGTGTGTGAACTTAATGCACCAGTCTATGAATACTGGGCATGAGGTTATACATATCAGTTCAGATACTGTTTTTGATGCAGTAAGATAAGAAGTAGTAAGATAAGTTGGGACACAAAATTCACCCACATTTTTGACTTTCAGCTGAACTTTTAAGTGAAATGTAGTCTGACAGTGTCATTAAATATGGTGGTTTCTGTGAATCCGGTCCTCAGACTAATGTAGTGAGAGTTTAGCTGCTGCCAGGGCCAATTATTTAATGCACTAGCGTCAGAGATGGCCCATGGCAGTTGTCTTTGCTTTGTTGCATTCAAAGTTGTTATATTGCTATTAGGGTTTCTTAAATTAATGTAATGAGGCCCTACTTCAGCCAAAGTCTGAAGGTTGTCTGATTTGAAGGTCCACAACTTTTTTTAGTACTGTTTTCTTAATCTGTTTCAGACTGACTGGATAGATAATTTAAAATAGTTTATAATAGTTTTAATTTAAAATAGAGTCTGGCTGCTTCTTAAGATCGTGCAGAGATACTTTGACTACATATGTGAAAACAAGCATTTCGTGCTTTTGATGCCAGGTTTTGACAAGGAAGAAGAATGCACGATATCTCTGGAAGATTACAAAAGCAGAATTGCACTCCTAGCAGAACCAATCGTCTTTTTTTTGGGTGGTATTTCTATCCGCGGTATCGATGGAAGTGTAACTGTGCCTGTGAATTTCTGATATGAAAATTTTGTTTTGTCATGTTGTAATGTAGACATGCTATTTTAAGGTAATGTTTGTGTTGTTGAGATTTGAGGTGCTGACCTTCCTGCTGCTGTGCTACAACGCAGCTCTCAGCTACATGACCTCCACCTCCCTCCAGTCCCTCTGCCAGCTCAGCTCTAGGTAACACACACACACACACACACACACACACACACACACACACACGCGCTAGCACTTGCTTATCTGATCCTCTTATAGACTTTGCTGCCAGAGAGAGCCAAGATATTCGCTATTTGGCAATGGTAATCTGCCAATTATAGCTGAGCATTGCTCTAATAGGCACAGAGCTAAAGAGAAGTCATCAGCTTTGATTTCCCCTTGACAGTTTGCTGTGTGTCAGCTGTGTACACTATATAGCAGCTCCTCTTGCTTCAAATACGCAGGTGTTGCCTCAGTTTTAGCTGAATCCTCTTTGTTGCAATTAGTATTATCCCTGTTAAAAAGAATAATGAACTATTGACAGTTTATGCTCAGAAAATATAAATTATATAAATATTTTTGAATCTTGTGGGTAATGTGGTAAACCATTAATAAATAAATGTATTAATAATAAATACAATTATGTAGCATGCATTGTGTTTGTGAATGTGTGTGCATGTTTATATCCAGCAATTATTTGCTCATTGTTGGGTATATCAGCTTCACTGATACAAACTCCCCTATTGTGTTTTCATTTGTTGTCATCCAGGGTGTGTATATGCGGTTACCCACGGCAACAGATTCGGCGCTACAAAGGCATTAGCACACGGCTGACAGTCACGTCAGAGTTCCTGGTGCAGCTCATCACAGGGATACACTACGCCGTGTGAGTGTACACACATCCATGCACAAACAGCCAGAACCAACCGGATCAGACTCACTGATCAGCTTTATCTTTTCACGTCTTCCATTTCTCCGTGTTTTCTTAAAATCTGCTCCATGTGTCTTATCTCTATGACAGTATTTGATTTGTTCTTATTATGTTTTAACGTACCTGTTTAAAATAGGTTGGACCATGCCAATCATTAAGCCTGCTCACTTTGCATTTTGAGTATGATTAATTACATCCATGTTTACAAGGTTGCAGTCTTCTTCCCTGTCTCTGCTGGTGCATTGCTGCATATCTTGTTAGTACCACCTGTTGATCAGTGGAATAGTAGGACTGTGATTCACCTGTGGGCGTGCATGTGCATCCTCATGCACGAGTTAAACAAAACCAGGGACTTACTCAGAAAAACGATCCATTGTGCTACTAGATGTCTAAAATTCCACAGGGGACCCTTTCATCTGTATCGGAGACTCATGTGTTGTGTGTATTTACATGTTTATGTGGTTGTGTCTTTGTATAGGTGTAATGGGGAGGTTGAACTGGGATCCAAAGCACTGGATGACGTTCTGTATCGGGCACAGCTAGAGTTGTTCCCTGAAGCCTTGTTGGTACGTGCAATCGTGTTTTCCTTCCTTCCTGACCTGTAGAGAGAAAGTGTGTGTGTGTGTGTGTGTGTGTGTGTGTGTGTGTTTGTGTTTAATATTATTTTTTGGGCATTTTAAGGCCTTTACTTGAGAGGACAGTTGAAGACATGAAAGGGGAGAGAGAGGGGGGAATGACATGCAGCAAAGGGCCGCAGGTCGGAGTCGAACCCGGGCACGCTGCATCGAGGAGTAAACCTCTATATATGGGCGCCTGCTCTACCAACTGAGCTATCTGGGCGCCCAGAGCATGTGATTTAGACGCACATGCTTGCCTGTGGTTTGGATTCATGTACAGCACACTATGCTGTATTGTGTTGGCCTCGGTGTCAGAGGCTGCAAGCAGAATGTAATCCCACTAGATTATTTACATGCTTTCCACTCTGCTCCGTTAAGCTATAATCCTTAAGGCCCAGGGAGTAGAGGATTGAACCTAAGCTAGCAGTATTACTACCCAAGTCAAGGTGCACTCCTCCACAACAAACAAAACACACAGCCTTTGGATTCACATGAATTAGAATGGCGTTGGGTTTAAAAATATGTTGTTGGTTTTTTTTTTTTTATAAAAAAAACGTAGTGTGGAAGGGTTTACATCTCAGTGTTTTGTCCACTGTGTTTATTTGAGTGCTTACTTGTTGCAGTGGAACACACCATGTGGCTGCTATCTTGATGTGTCCTTTATGAGACCAATGTGTCGCAACCTCACAGACAAAAGACATGTTGTATAGTGATTATTATGCCATCTACCTCATGTTACGTATTTAACTGTTACACGATCATTAGTGCTACTTGAGAATTTCCAGTGAGAGCAGCGGTTGTTATAGAAAGACTTGTCAACAAAGCCGTTTTGTTTTTCTTATATCACTCACCACTCAGTCTGTGCAACTCAGTCAGTTTTAGCTAAGCTCTCAGGTTTATCCCTTTGCATTAATCTGGTAAAAAATGTGTTATTGATCAGATGTTATTGGTTTGGTTACATGATCTGAACTTCAGTCTTACTTAACCCTTGCCTGAATTTCCAGTCCAATATCACAGTCTGGGATATGTCAATGATTAGCAACAACCTAGATTTTGATGCGTTATTGATTTTTGTGCTGTATTAAAGTATAATCACTTGCTATGTGAAATGCCCATTATTGCTTTATTGTATTAGTCACGTTACCTTTCAAGGTTTTTAATCTCCTAATTATTATTTCCCTTCAAAGTGTTTACCTTTTTTAATAGCATATTACCCCATAGACCCCTAAGAAAGACAAGTGGACCTGTAGTAAAATGGAGAGACAAAAGCAACAGGTAACATTGAATAAAACATGTTGGGCCAGTTGCTAAACTGTCAGAGAGCCAGTCCAGTTCCTCACTGGCCGAGGGCCACTGGGCAATCCTGTGAACCTCTGGCATCATCTGATGCAGCAATGCTTTTGTGGATGTGTGCTTCTCCTCGCCCTCAGGTGGGTAATGCCATCAAGTCGTCACTGCACGGTGCTGCACTGAAGAGCAACAACAAGGAGGGTGCACGGAGTATCCAGGTGGAGATCACACCCACCTCCTCCAGGATCTCCCGAAATGCTGTCACCTCCCTATCTATCAGGGGACACCGCTGGAAGAGACACGGTAAGAGTCATACACAGGGGGGAAAAAGCAATCGACACTGTGGGAGTTCAAGTCACTGAAACACAAGAAGAGCTCTCACACACATTTTTTTTGTAATCCCATTTTTTACGGGGTAATAAAAAATACAATTGTTCGGTTGTAGAACAAATCCACACCAAAGGAGAGAGCAAGAGGTTTAGATCTCTTCACTGTTCACTCACCCTCCACAGTCACTGTGTACATACGTGTTGTTGTAGTCTTCATCAGTCCCTAAGCGCGTAGAGTACCCTTCCTCACCTTGCTGCTGCAGCTAGTGCTGTATCCCTCCATCCTTTTTAGAATCTTCTCATTCAAACCCAGGACTCTCTGTCCAAACTGTTAGTTGTCCTG
Source organism: Sander vitreus (assembly GCF_031162955.1). Lineage (NCBI taxonomy): Eukaryota > Metazoa > Chordata > Actinopteri > Perciformes > Percidae > Sander > Sander vitreus. The sequence continues at coordinate 17,475,114 of NC_135868.1, forward strand.
TGGACCCGAATTGGACAGATAGGAGAAAACGGGATACCAGAGAGTAGGTAGTGTATTTATAGTATAATACAGATGAGTTGCAGTGTGTACACTTTATTTGAATACATTGCGTTTTGTGTAGTTTCAGCTCTGTGCCAAAGAAAATGGATCGTATTTAAATGGCCATAGAACAAATGAGACATTGTGTACAGAAAAGGCAGGCAAATTACAGCCTTCAGCTAGTTTAATGAGCAGTTTTCATCTTGAGCCTAACACCCCTTTTTTAACGTCATGGATCCTGCTCATTGGTGCCCGTATCAGAGCTGCTTGTTCATGCGTAAAGCTTTTGTTATGAGCAGATGATAGAGGAAAATACTATAAAATATGAATGAATGTGTAGGGGTGAGTGGGGACTCGGTATGACATGCGATTCCTTTGAAATTACTTGTTCATATTCATCTCCATATTGCATGTACTTAGATGTGTACCATGTGTTATGTTCTGATCACTATGATTTTTATCTTTTTATTTTTCTGCCATTACATTGATTACCTCTGTTTGTCTTGTGTTACTGTGGTCGTGTGTGCCTGGCCTGTGCACAAGGCCGTCTTTTTGTTTTTCATGTATGTGTGCATGATACGTGTCTTTCTGTCCACCTGTGTCTGTTGTATTGTTACGTATTGTCCTGCTACCCTCCATGCTCCCCCATCCACCAGAGTCCCAGGAGGTGAGTGTAGACAGTGAGGCTGCAGCGGGGGGCGTGGCCATTCCCGAGATCAGTGTGACAGGCGTGGGCGGCGAGCGAATGGCCAACGGAGACTCCCTGCGGCCGCGCCCTGATGGCCGCGCTCAGCCCGACTGCGACCCGTTGGGCGCCACCTCCGAGGTCAGCCTGGATCCTCGAGGTCACGACTCCGGCACGCGGGGTCAGGAGGTCAGGAGGCAGAAGTCTGTGAGGCGAATGGTGGAGAATGAGGGTTCTGGGTCAGCCTCCACAGGGAGGAGCCAGTACTAAGGTCCTGCCCCTCCTTCCCCATGCCCCACTCCTGGGGTAACCTAGGTAACCGTGTGTGGAGGCGTGGTCTGAAAAGCTGCATGATCACTTCCCACTTTACCTTTTGCTCTGGGCTCCACCATCCTCTCTTCGCATTGATTGCACTATTCCTCTCATCTGTCCATCCAACGTCATTTACTCTCTCCTTTGTGGCTAAAGCTTCCTCATCAAGATCTCCTGCTGAGATTCCTTCAAATGAAATTAATTATTTAAGATCTAACCGAATAACTGATCAATAACCTAATAAAAAATGTATAATAATGAAATGTGCTTGGCTGAATCGCGCAATTAAGATAATGTGACATTTTATGGTGAGCAAAATGAAGTGGATCCTAGCAGCAGAACATCAGTTAAACCTAACATAACATATAAAACAGTTTTAAAAGTAGTTTTATGAGCATTTGTCAGTAAATATGACCCACATACTGTATACGATAAAATTGCAAACTTTTCTGCTGGCTGTATTTTGTTAAATAAACGTCACTCTAAAGCCTGATGTTAGGTCACTGATAACAAAAAGGCCTGATAACCTTGAATCAAAGCGCAGATATTATCGTTAGCTGTGCAAATACCAGGAGATTGTGCTCCTACAATGTCGTTTAGGAGTCTAACTCCTGGATTTTTGTTGACGAGATCCTTTTGGGTCTCATTCAGCACGCCTTGACACATTGCTCCTGGGTTGGATCTGGGTATAGATGACTTTGTTCTGATTGCTAGCTAGCAGCTGAGGAAAGATATGCAGGTCTTGAGTTATTTGAAGCGAAAGCTGCTCAAAATCTGGATTTAAATCTGATGACTCCTGACCTGTTTTGAACAGGCTAAATGTGATTATGAAAGCTTTTACCTGCCTATCTGTCTGATTACCAGCTTTTTTTCAGGTGTTCTGTTCAAAGTGATAGCATCAGATTAAAAGTGTGGCTGTGCATATGCGGGTGGTTGGCCACTCACACGGTTGTGGATGCATGCCTTAAAGAAATCAGGACAGATGTCTTAAGAGTTTGTGGAGATGCATGCATTTATAGGGTTTACTTATTAGTGCCTTGCCGTTTGCCTTCCTCTACTCTCCCTTTGTGGTCTTTCCTAGGCTTATGCTCTTAAACTCATCTCCTGCCTTTGGGACAAAACAGGCTCTCCTCTGCCAATAAACCACTCACTGTTGTCTCACAGCGCTGCTGGTTAAACTAACCTGTGTGCTGGGCTGGAATACTGAACTTGCATTGTCTCATGTCAGGTGGCGAAATGTGCTTGTTAGCTGAGGGAACGGTGTGAAGGCGCCACCTGCTGGACAGTGATAGAGCTCCTCTGTCATGCAGCCCTACATATTGTACCCCACATGAAAAACAATACATTATATATTGTTTGTAAACCATCTTAATATTAACAATTTTGATTGGATCAGATGGGCTGGGTGACAGATGAGGTGGTTACTTTTTTCATCTACATGCTCCTTTTTCATTTCAGTGCTTGTTTTGTCTCCCTCTGACTTTCTGTCTCACAGACGCAGTGGATCTGGGTTCCCCGGATGAGCTGATGGATATTTCGGAGGTGGATGAAGGGGTGTGGCCAGGTGGGGTGGGGCCTGACACAACCACACCCACGATCACTATTAGCAACAGCGTTACCACGTTGAACCTAGGGGCCAAGGCCATGAAGAAGTGTTGGCTGGGCGGGCGCACCAGCAAGGACAAGGAGGCGGGCCCTCTAACGACGGGCCGGGCCGCCAGCGAGAATGCAGAGCTGTCTGTCAAGCGACTGACGCTCACTTCCAGCCAATCAGTGCCCAAGGCAGGAGCTCTCACCAGCCTGACGCGCACCGCCAGCGCCGTCTTCTCCCGCTCATTCGAGCAGGTGGCCAGCGGCAACGTCCCTCCCTCCAGCAACCACACCGCCTCTGAAGTTGGCCGCTATTCATGCAGCCTGCAGGAGGACGGGCAGGGGTACTTAAGTCCGGTGCCAAACCACACGCAGCGTTCTCCCAGCTTCAGCGTGCACCTTGGCTCTGACCTTTGAACCCTTTATGACTCCGGACTACATGAACCCTCGCCTCTGATCCTGTGACCCTGTACCTGTGACCTGGAACCTAAAGCCATGCCAACTTCAACGGATCACAAACTCACGAACAAACCCTCCCCTCTCCTGCTGCTTTCCTCGTCACTCCATTTTAACGTCTTTGATTGATTCTCTGTGCTGTAAAGCATCCTGCTGCACTGCTCCTCTCCTGTGGGACTGATAGATGTGGCGTGTCAGGGATATCACTTCCAGCTTCACTGATGTTTAGTAGTGCAATGTTGCCGTGAAGTCGTGCCAGGACAAAACTGCACTCCGTCGCAGAGCTGCCTGTCTGTAAATGGGTGCACTTAAAACTTATTACAAAAAAAAAAAACTGTGGAAAAGTATTTTATTCGGCATTTGTTGCCCTGCATGGATTTTCCATACATCCATCCTGACCTTGCCCAGGTCTGTCAGAGGGCAGATATTGAGTATGTGTGTGACCATGCCTGAGTGTGTGTAATGTAGGTGTGTATGTACAATTGTTTTTAGAATAAAGGCTGCTGATTGATACAATGAACAAGGTATGATTCTCCAAATTGAAACAAATGTTGGTACTATTTAAAAAATAAAAATAAAAAAAGTCCCTTCTCATAGCAATACAAATTTCTCCTATTCAGTGTTTTCTATCTTTTGGGACAACTGCGCAAAACCTCCTTTCATTACCACTTCTTTTGTCAACAGAGCTGTGCTCCTTTTATAAAGAAAAGCTGCATTCTTTTCTAAAACATCAGAAAAAGTACCACTAACTAATCAACCAGTATGATAAAAATAAATTGGGTCTTTTTGTTTACAATCGCACAGTATTGTCGTCATTATGGAGAAGCAATATTTGGGTTCTTCCCTCTTGCACCTTTCTAAATTGCTGTTTATTCGATGGCAAAAATAAATCTCCAACTTCTGACAAATGATGATTGTGATTTTGAGGATGATGGGTGTGTATGATTTAAGTATTGGATTTTGCACTTGAAAGAGCAAACAAGTTGTGTTATCAACTTTGGTATTTTCTTATAAGCAAGAAAGGTTGACTCTTAACTGGTATTTTCCTGTTAGAGAGATGTGCTTTTTTTTGCTCCGTATGGATTTCTACCACACAGACATGAGA